>NW_026919711.1:90000-157474 GCF_032062105.1 Saccostrea cuccullata
ACTGAGAGACTGTAATCATGATACACTCACTGTTAGTATTAATCCGATCCGTTGATCATGATCACAGAAAAGGTTGTATCTGATAAAGCTGAGTACAGATGACTTCCACTAAATACTTCTATCCAGACTCTGTCCCCCACCTGTAACTGGTGGACAACAAGGTTGGAGGCTGACTGGTGGACATTCATAGTAGATGATCCAACGTAAGCCATGGCTCCTGCCTTAACTGAACCATTCATCATTATTTTTGTCCAAAAGGTTTCGTGATATTTTGCCACATTAGTACAGAATATAAGATAGAGTCCAGCCTTCGGGGCGGTAAATACTCCTGTTGTAGGATTGTATCCTCCTCCGACCTGGTATATGACTTCTGGGAATTTAACAGTTCCTGTATATGTATGTCCACCACTTTCTCCTATAATTCCAGCTGTAAAAGCTACATTGGATTGAACACCTAAAAATACACAAGGCAGTAGTCATATTGTTTGGTATATTGAACTGTATAACAGGAAAAGTGGTGTGTAAAATTGATGCACTCAATTATCTTAAAAATGTAGTGAAGTCATGCAGAAATATAATATTTAGTTTGCTTAAATCAGACGGACCAACCAAATACGTGTGATCTAGATTGATGTCATGTTAAGACTAATGTGTAATTGTTTTCACCAGTACACTTGCAGTTCGACTCTACACGATGAATTATATTATTCAACAGGTCGATTGTTGTCAAATCAAGGTTCACACAATCTTAAATGGAAGAAAGAAGTTTTTAGAACATGTTTTTGTGAAATTAAGTATGAGCATATGTTTGTCATCTCGTTTTCTGTTAATATGAAATGTTTATTTTATACATGCGTATATAGCAGACAATGTATTGAGAAGATGAAAAAAAGCCTGAAAAGAGTTTTTATTTAAAGTTCATATCCGTAGCAAAAACACACATTTAAGTATTGATGATTTTAATTTTAGGCCTTTATTTTTTCAGGACTCTTAAGCACAGATGATATAAACAATTTTTTTTTCTTTGGAGGGAGACTCAATATCATGTCACAAGTTTAGAAAAGAGGATAATTCTTAGAATTTTTTCTCATAAGAACTGGAATGTGAAAAAGACTTGGAAAATATTAGTAATATTTCAATATAATTACAAATATAGACAAAACACACTCAGTACAGGTTTACAGATGAAAACAAAGAATGATTGCACTTAGTGTACAAAAAGTGACCCCCAGTAAATTGCGCAAAAATAAAGTATATGTAGATAGTAGCCTAATGAGATTAATAAAGTAATTTTTCTAGGTCTTAATCGCAACTTTGCAAAATTACTGGAATTAAAAGTAAGTAAAAATCAGGAACGAGGCTATACTTTGTAAGAGGGGTCACTGCAATTCATGAATTTCCTTTGTTATTCCGATCTTCAAAGCTGGGATACATGGTGAGTGCATTCTTGTCCAAATTTCTCAAAAGGACCGAAGGTGTAGAACTGTTGAAATACAACATATTTAAAGGAGAATTTTGGGCAAGCCTGCGCTCAGGGTAAACTTTTTAAAAAAGGTACTAAACGCCAACCGTTTTCTTCGCTATTTACAGGTATTTACATTCATTGACCTCATTGTGACCTGTTTAGTATTCCAATATATCACGTGATTTGTAGATTCAGGTAACTTTGTGAATACAAAAAAAATCAATAAATCACGTGGCTGTAGCTCCGATTGATAACATTGCATCGGAAAGCGACCAACTTATACAGTTACATGTACATTTTCAATTAATCAACATCAAATTCTTTTTTTCGCCTTAGTATTTTTATAGGGTAATAGAATATAAAATTAGACAAAATATAATGATATTTTATTTATTGTAGTCCTTGGATTTAGGGGGCACGTTTGGAGGGTCAAAGAATTTCAAAGAGATTTAGTCCCAATCGTCGCAATACCATCCTCAATGTGTTTTTACTGTAAAAATATATGCACATAGGGTATAGAAGTAAGTAGATGGTTTAACACATGATGCTTTCTGGAACACCCTCCCCCCCCCCCCCCCCTAGAAAAAAAAACAATATCTAATTAAAATTAGATGTTAGATCCACTCGCATACTCTTCACACGGACATTGATGTTAGTGTAGCGAGTTTGCGGGTGGATCTAACATCTAATTTTAATTAGATTGGCAAACAAACAAACAAAATAACAATCACACATACAATTGATAAAATTGTTTTAGTAAGGTAATAAAATAACACCACATGCAGCATCACAACAACAACAAAATTCTGTACACCATTATATGTACTAATATTTACTGTACTTTTAAAAGTATGGAGAGAGAGAGATTTAATAAATTGGATATGGCATAATCTTTTAGAAAATACAAAAGAAGTTTTTTTCTTTAATGGGATTTTTATTCCGTTCTTATTTACGTACTTGTAGGCTTCGTTTATCAGTTTATCTTAAATGTTAAATTTTCACCTAGAAATGACTAAAATTGAGGGGAAAAACCTGGATTTATAGAGGGAGTACATCCCCCACAAGATCCCCCAGCGCCTCTCCCCCCCCCCTAAAAAAAAATCAAGCAACAAAAAAACTGGCTTAAGCTTGAGAAGTTCTTTGTGTTTACTTTATATTTTGTAGCCATTATAACTGGCTATTTATACATATTTTCAATCGATCGATAAATGCCACGCCTACTCCGAATATTAATGTGACACAATTAAAACCTAACTCGGACAAGCGCAACATTCCGGAATTAACATCCACTAGAGGGCTTTTTTGGTTAGGTGTAAAATTATTAAGATTTGAGTTAATTAGATAAAGTTAGAGGGGTCCAAAAATGGGGCCACGGCACTATGCTTAAGTGGAAACATTCTTTCAGAATATGTTATCTTAAATTGGTGCTAAAACTGTAATATGACCTTTAGAAAAATGTACCAAGCCAGGTGAATTTTATGAGGAAAAGCAAAAGGGTAAAATTCGGCCTATGTGATATTGCTGATTTTCAAAAGTCTCTCAACAAAATTCACTCTTAAGTTTTTGTTCTTTTTTAACAGAACTGAAAGAAAAAATAAAAATATACGTACGATTCTTAAGATGGATAATTGTATCATTCAATTTGGTAATATCATTTTGCTGGGAAATTGTCAGTGTTTGGATCTCACTCTTCATCCGTTTCTGCTGCGCATCCAAACTAGAAAGAGAAGACGATAGCTCTGCTGTGTAATTGTGTACATCCAACACAGAAAGTGATAAGTTTTGTATTGTCATATTCTGTTGCTGTTCGTTTGTCTTCTGTTGTTGCCTGAGCCTTGAAAGCGTGTTGTCAAAGATGGTCATGTTATTGTGTACATCCAACAAAGAAAGTGATAAATATCGGTCTCTTAGTTCCAGGTCTGTGACTGTGGCGGATATATTCTTCATCATCTCCTGTTCTCTGACTCTGGCTGTCTGTTCTATTTCAAAGGTTAAAATCCTTTCCATTTTTCTTAGATCTTCTGATGTTGTCAAATTTCGTTGCACAAGCATGGAAGTAGAGTTCAAAATCTTAATCAGATCTTTCAAAATTATATTCTCTTGAAGCAAAAATGTTGATGTTGTATTCAAATTTTTCAGATTTTCATTCAGGCAAGCCTCTCGCTGTGATGCAATGTATGAAGTATTCAAATTGTCCAGTCTTTCTTTCAAAATTTTGTTTTCCCTTTCTAAGATTGACATCTTTATTTGGGCTGTCTGATTCCATTGCTTCAGGGTTTGAATCTCTCCCTCTAATAACTTTTGCTGTTGTTCAGATTTCTGAATTTGTAGAGCCTGTTGTTTCTGATCCATCAATATAGAATCCAACACTTTTTCCAGATAAAATAGTTGTTTGTATACATCAGAATCAGAATGTCCATTAGATGCAGAAGTACCATTGGTTTGTCCATGGAACAACAAACTCTCTGCTTTCAAAAATGTGCACAGAAGTACCATGAAGGTGCTTGTAATCCAGTGCATTTTGATGATTTATGGTAAAACTCAAACAGACAGAATATTAGGGTGGCGTGGCTTTATCATAAAACAAAATGTTATTATCTGATAAAAAAAGAAATCAGCTATATGATCACTGCTATCTTTAACCTGTATATTTAAATAACTGGTCGCTATTCATACATTACAAATAGCAATTAACGGTTTATTTTTAAAAAGAAAAAGCACCAATACCAAATTTATGCTCCTTGAAAAAAAATCAGATTACATTTAAGACTGACCCATTAAGCCAAAAAGCACAAGTAAGCATTTAATTCTGATCGAAAATTGACCATTGACTGATGTTGTCCTGTGAATAAGATTTAAGCATTTAAGTGTTAGAACTTGAAGCCTAACCCCTTCCCCCCATTTTTTGCAAAGATAGATATAAATAAATATGGGCATTGAAAATTGAGGCTTACCTTTTTTGTTGGTTTAGCCCCCTTTCAATTTACTTCTGATGCCTATGTTATGTTTGATCAAATGAAAGGTTGTGCCCCATTTAAAGGGGGGAAATGAATATAAAAAAGGGTGGGTATCTTAAATATTTCCCAAGAACCACTGGTCAGGATAAGAACAAAATGAGTTTCCTGACACAGCCATTAGTAGGAATTCAAGTTTGATCAATTTATAGCCCCCTGGAGTAGGATGGAGCTGTTTGCATTATTATAATGAACATTAATTCCTCTATCAAAACTGTAAAATCCATTGAAGTAAATGAAAAATGATATTGTAAGCAATATCTAAAGGATCTCTTGTATTTCTTAAAAATACACACTGTACAGTGCATATTTTAACTATTTGAACAAGTTAGTGCTACATATTGGGTGCATTCACAGTTCTGCCATTGGTAGACAAAAGTTGCCGTTGGTAAAATTAATTACCTCTGGCATGCCACTGGTACCAATGTTTTTTGCCAATGGTATATTTTTCTGCAGACAATCTAGAGTGTGGTTAATGTTGGTAAATGACGTCACAGCTAGTTATCAACATGGCAACAAGCTAGAAAGAGGATTCACAATGATATAAACGATTTTTCCTCGATAAGCCTTTTTAACAAATCATGACAAAATCACATAAAAATCATATCAAAGACTTAAATTCATGATTTTGAAGTATGATTTAGACATGATCCATTAAATGGATTATATAAAACTCATAGATATGGCAACTAAAGAAGTGTGATCCTGATGTGGTAAAAGTTTCTCGGCTATGAGTCTGCTATGATTTTCTTGTGATTCTGGCATGTGCCAATAACTTAGAAGACAAAGAAATCTGTAATTCAGTATTACCAACGTTTCCATTGGACTCCCATTGGTAACATTGGTAAAATTGTTACATTTGTTTGCCAATATCCGTTCAGGGTTTATTGGTACAGTTGGTACCATTGTCAAACTATTGCACCAATGGTATATTGAAAGTTGGAACTAATGGTAGAACTGTGAACGCACCCATTATATTGAGTTGTGATTTGATTTCATATACCAGGGTATTTGTTTATGTATTGTAGAAATCTCCCAATGCTCCACCATTGAGTCTTGGTTTTTGGAATGGAGACATAGACTTGTGCTACAAAGATGGAGCCATTCCTTACAACATATTTCCGTTTGTAGCCTTAGAGTTTGCGGAGAATTTGCAACAGTCTTTCAAAATCATTGTAGCTCCACAGGTATAAATTTGTAAAAAGCATGATTTAGTGAAAAGAATTTTTTAAAACATTGTACAGACTATAAGAGAAATCAGTTGCTAAAGTATCCTAGGTATTTTTCTTTCTTTTACTCATCTATTTTTGTTCTTTTGTTCATTTTCAGCAATACATTAAATCTGTTGGGAAAAAAGATGATAGCAACCCAGATGAAATATGTTTCAAGCTTGGTATTGCAAACTCCACATCAGGTATAGCGTGGCATAAAAATACAAATACTAAGATACAGGGAATGATTTATTTTCCATGCATGATTGAATTCAGCAACTTTATCTAAGAGAATGACATTTACCGAAACAGCCTTTTATTCGTCAATGAAGAGGAAATGTTTTATCACACTGATAATTTTTTGATGAAATACAAGTAGACTGATTTTTTTAAAACCATGGCTCCTGGCTCCTGGATAAACTCAGTTTATTGAAAAAAAAAATAAAATGATCATTAAGACCCACTAGTCTCTTGCTAAAAAATCAAAACAAAATTTTGTTACTAATAAATAACAAAAATATCTCTCATGACACAGGCACAGTGATTGGAGCAGTGATAATGGAGGGGTTTTATGTGGTGTTTGATCGACAGAATAACAGAATTGGGTTTTCGGACACAACATGTCCTGCAGTGGCCCAGATGTATAACAAGTCACATGTGTCTGGGCCTCACAAGTTTTCAGGTCAGTATGCAAGGCTTCACCTCTGATTAACATCACAGATTCTAGTGCATAATTGTAAAGTAAAGTGTGTGTCATTTCACAATTCTTGGAAAAATGTATAGTTTGGCTATGATTAATTTGAATGAAAAATTACATGTATCAGGAAAAAAATGTCAGTATTAAGTTGTGAAAGGACAAGGTATGGTAATGGTGGAATCTGGCCCCTTCTTTGGTTTAAAAATCAGAACACAGTTAAAACTGTGATAGTTTTTTGTTATACCCCCCGGAAACGAAGTTTGGAGGGGTATATAGGAATCACCTTGTCCGTCTGTCTATCTGTCTGTCTGTCCGTCTAGCTGTCCGTCCGTCTGTCCGTCCGTCTGTGCAATCGTGTCCGGTCCATATCTTTCTTACAGAGGGTCATTAGAATCTACTACTCCACACAAAGATTGCCAACGACTTAAGGGTGTGTCATGACCTTTACCCAAGGTCATTTGGGCAACTTCAAGGTCACTGGAAGAAAAATTTCATAATTCGTGTCCGGTCCATATCTTTCTTATGGATAAACTTGGTAGGTTCTCATTTCACACAAAGATCCATGACCCAAGGGTATGTCATGACCTTAACCCAAGGTCTTTAGGGGAAGTTCAAGGTCACTGGAAGAAAAATTTCATAATTCGTGTCTGGTCCATATCTTTCTTATGGATAAACTTGGTAGGTTCTCATTTCACACAAAGATTGCCCATGACCCAAGGGTGTGTCATGACCTTGACCCAAGGTCATTTGGGGAAGTTTAAGGTCACTGGAAGAAAAATTTCATAATTCCTGTTTGAAACATTTCTTACTTCTGAAAAACCCAGCGGGGGGTATTTTGTCCCGTTTGGACAGTTCTAGTTAAAAAGTTTGTTCTATGTTTTTAAAGAACGAAATGTGCTATAAAATTGATGAAAATTTGCACAAAAATGAGAAAATTTGGAAATTGATATATTTTTTTTACTCTTGTGAATCCTATAACTAAGAGCCAATACTCTTTTTGTGGCAGGGGTGAAAACAGGTTTACATTGATAAACTCTTGTATTATTCTAATCAACAAGCCAAACCAGTAGCCAAAAAGGGTCTTAGCCTATTTTGTTGTTTAAGGGTTTAAAAGTGCGCATTTGTTTATGAAATATTTTTGCATATTTGATGCTGACCAAGAATTTAGCCAAAGTTAGCACACAAAGAAGTATCAGGAGGCTACACTGATCAATTTTTATCAGAGCTATGTCTTATATGAAGTTTCTTGGTCAAATGTAAAATAGTTCCTTACATAGGAGTATATAGGAAAAATCTTTAAAAATCTTCTTCTCAAGAATCACTCAGCCAGGAAAGATGAAACTCATGTGGAATCATCATCAGGTAGTGTAGATTCAAGTTTGTTAAAAGCATGACCCCCGGGGCTAGGGTGGGGCCAAAATGGCAGATTGAAGTTTTACATAGGAATGTATAAATCTTTAAAAATTTTCTTTTTAAGAACCACTGGGCCAGGAAAGATGAAACTTATATGAAGTTTCTTGGTCACATGTAAAATAGTTCCTACATTATGTAAAATTTGTTCTGTGACAGTCAAAGCTGAGCTATCGTGATCACATATACAAAAACCACCCTTTAGTTGATCCTTTAGTAGGATTTGCTCTGACTGGACAGTGTTCTAGGCCATCTTAACCTGTGTACAGTAATTAGGGCCCCACAAGGATTTGTGGGTGCCCTATAGTAATCACTCTGTCTGTCCGTCTGTCCGTCTGTCATTCTTCCGTCCACAAATTTTCTGTTTTTTCCTGATAACTTTTTTTATGTTTGCCCAAATAAGATCAAAGAACTATATGCGGTATATTGCATATATTTGCCCCCACAAAAGTCAAATTTTGAAAACTTCCTGAAATGTGCTGAATTCAATAAATTGTATGAGAAATATAAATTAACAGAAAATATTATGAGGTCAAAGCAGTGTATTCACAATTTTTGTTTTTATGACGTCAAAAACTAGTCCGATTTTATATCCTTTTTCAGAAAGAGGACAAAATGGACAAAATTTCAACAATTTTAGCTTTAAAATTTATAGAGCGCAAGTTTGTTCAGGAACAATATTGACATATTTCATTGATATTATCATTCTACACATTATATCAAAATATTGATCCTGAACATACATGCGCTCGGTGACTTTTACTCAAAATATCGACGAAATATGTACATTTTTCTGTAAAATTCATAAAAAACTGAAATTTACGTCATGTTTGTGACGTCATTACGTACATATGGCATCATTACTTATGAAAATATTCAGTGCTTTGAAGTCAGCATATACTCCCCTGTTTAAGAACTTAATTAAATATATCTCCATCAAAGTTTGATTTGGGGGGCAAATATTGGCTATTACCGAATAAAGTTCTTTGGTATGTTAGTTCAATAGGCAGAAAGACATATTTTGATGTTAAGTTTGTTTCTCTATGTCCCCTGGTTTGGAGCTGGGGTGGTGGGGTAGATTCCCTAACTTTGTATAAGAGTGCATTGGCAAAGAGAGATAACTGCTGAAGATGTTCCCATTGTAAACTGAATGCTGCTATGAGTCCCTTGGGATTAATTAGCTTTCCTCCTGAAGAAAATCCAAAGCATTATCTTTATCTGTCACATTGAGATTAATTAACAACTCTGTCTGCAAATGAAGTTTGTCTTGAAGTTAAGTCAATTTGGAATGCTATGAACACTCTGAAATGTGGATTTAAATATAAATGTTTATACTTTATTTTTGTTAAAATACGTACCTTACACAATGAGTTATGATTTCATTGAATTCTAAAAACAAGAAATAGATTAAAGAAGATATATTCTTTTATTTTTACTTTTTTTCTTTTATGTAAATTCATGAATATTATTGATTTTTAAGGTAGTTGGATAAAACCCCCATTCTATCATTAATACTGAAAAAGTTATTATTGTAACTTTAGAAGAAAATGATGAGAGAGGTACAATTAAATGAATTAATCCCTTGGGATTAATTATCTAGCCTGCTGCAGAAAATTTATTAGGCTTGTCTTTATCTGTCACTTTAAGATTAACGAAAACCTTTGTCTGCAACTGCTACTTTAGTATTTGTTTTGAAGTTAAGGTCAAGCCTTTATGATATTTGCATTCATTGAATGTTGGGATTTTTATATAACACAAGCTTCATTATTGTTTAAATTTACATTCAATGTTAAGTTGTTCTTTTCTGCCTAATGTAAATACAAGAATATTATTGACAGGTTTTTGGATATTCAGGAATTATCTTGAAATTTTAAGAATACAGTTGCTGTTGCTTATTCTTCATATATTTTTAATCATTCTGAATAGCGAATCCTTATAATTCTACCCCATGGCGGGGCCCTTCCTGACTGCATGGTCAGTTTTCTAGTTTAGATACTTAGTAAGATATTTGTTTTACAATCATATAACATCCATTTTGCTCATAAATGTTGCTATTCTTATTCAAGGTTCTGTTGAAAACTGTGCCTATGCCAAGCCAGAGAAATCCAACCAAACCCTGGTCATTGTGGCGTACGTATTAGCGGGGATGTGTGGAGCCTGTATCCTGCCTTTGTTTATTCTCTTTATTCAGTATCAATGGCGGACGTCAAAGTGTTACGAGAAAATGAAGAGACAGAATTCTGACGGAGACTCCAATGATTTAATTGATGAACCACACTTTATGCAGGATTCTTAATTAAACGATTTTGTCATGGTAATGTCTACTAGTATTAGTGATGAGGGTTGAATTTGTCTGTGGTAGGATATAACTAGATATTCTTTTTTACTGTTGAATAGTTATCTATAGAATTGAAGTGGGAAGTGTTTTGCTTAGACGTCGCGCATAGTATTGGGGTTTGAAATTGTGTAACTTGTAACACTGTAAACGACGGGTGTTAGTATTTTTGGTCATTTTATCGTTTTGGCTACATTTTGTACAATGCTTTTCTAATGTCTGGTGATGATGTCACATGATTTTCATTAATAATTTTCCAATTTACTGGCCGATTTCGACTGTTAGACAGTGTTAGTAAAATTGAAAGGGTTCTGTAATATGCCATGATCTTGTCAAGCAACAATAAAAGACAGAATGTTTGGTAAAGATTTTTTTAATATATAACAGGTTCTTTTCGTAAAACTAAGTTGATAAATGAAATGTGCAAATCAAGAAGAAGTCAAATGTTACTTTTAAAAAAAATTAAGCAAGTAGTAGGACAGATCAATAGAGCGATTTTGATGTCTTGTCGGTTTTGTTACTACGACACAAACATGCGTATGATAGTATTTAACCGGGCGTATAGCACCAACATTAGCTGCATTCTCTATTTTACTGGGAAAACTTGCAACAAACAAAATCTTATTTTTAAAATGTGCAAATAAATAAAATTTTATATTTCAAAAAACACTAAAAAGTAAGACATTTTTAAGAAAACGGGAGCAAAAATTGGATGTCTAGTCTAATTTGTTACACCTTTAATTTTTGACGTTTTTATGCTTAAACGACATATGCAAGTACGTCAGGAAAGTACATTTTAGACGTTACAAAATCAGCTTCAATTCTGTGCGCAACGTCTTAATTTTATTTAAAAGTTATTACAATATTCTGTGTTAATCATAAGTTTATCCATGTCATCATCTGTATAGAAATTTAGATCTTGATGTTTGTAGATACTTGACACTGTAATCAAAATTTCATTTCATGTAGGCTATTGCACAAGGCATAAAATGGTTGTTTTGTTTAAAAAATATAGTTTGACTAGATATACTTCAATGGAGCACTAATGATTAATTATATTAATTTTTTTTGTATATGGAACTGGTATGTTTGAATATGTAATGCATGATGTTAAAAATTACTGCTTGATGTTAGCAATATATACTAAAAGATTATCTTGACTTAAATTTTACTTAGTTTTGATTATAAAACAATTTTGTTCAATTTGTTGAAAGTAGGTTGCATTTCACATTTAATTTACAATGGTTGTATATGCTCTGAATCATGATTAACTATAATAAATCAACAGGTATTGAATGTTACACATCTGAATTTTCCAGGGCATATGTGTTGTATAAGAATATATATTTCTAGATTTCCCTGTTGATTCTATAAATGAAGGTTTACAATTCTTACCTGGAAACTGTTGCTTAATATTTAGAGAATCAACTATATATCTACTGGCCATGTTAATTATTAAGTAGTTCTGTAAGATTTGTTCATATAACAGGAAAGAGTGATATATGGTAAGTGTCTCAATTTGCCCCTTAAAATGAATATCTTAATTTTACTTTATATATAGCTTTAATTTGTACAGCTATATATGTGACCTGTATTGGTCATTTTCATTTTGACACTTTAGAAATATGACATCATTAAAATCATGTTTTCCCGCTATTTTAGCATATTTTGTATAAAACTGCTTATTTCCAAGCAGTTTTTCTTCCAGAAAATATAGAGCGCAGCCTAGAACAAGCTTTATATTTTTATATTTTACAAAGATGTATCTATCCAATACTGATTAGTGACAGAAAAATTATGTATGTTCTACACTGCGCTCTGTTTCACTTAAGAAAAATACATCAAGAAAAAGGCATATTTTTGGCTTTTTAGGTCACCTGAGTAACTCAGGTGACCTATTGCTATCCGTTTTCGTCCGTCGTGTGTTAACATTTGAACATTTTCAGCTTTCTTCTCTGCAACCACTGAACCAATTTCAACCAAATTTGATATAAAGCATCTATGGGTGAAGGGGAACAAAAATTTTGAATTTCATGTTCCCCGCCCCCCTGGGGCCTGAGGGGTGGGGCCAAAACCACTAAAATTATTGCAATCTTTAAAAATCTTCTTCTTTACTCCTGGACATCAAGCAGGCAAACTGCTGGCATGAATGTAATGAGCATTGAGTCCTCTACCAAAATTGTCAAATTGATGGCCCCAGGGTCAGGGGTTCTAGTGCTAGGGTGGGGCTATATAGATTATATAGTGAAAATGCATTATTTCTTTGAAAATCTTCTCTGCTTCTGGGTATTGAATAAACTAACTAAGTGCACAGTTATGATGAGCAAGAGTGCCTCTACCAAAATTGTGAATTTTATGGCCCCAGGGTTAGGGGTTCTGGTGTTAGGGCGGGGCTCTATAGATTATATAGTGAAAATGCATTTATTCTTTGAAAATCTTCTTCTCTGCTTTTGGGTATTAAATAAACTAACTAAGCACATAGTTATGATGAGCAAGAGTGCCTCTTCCAAAATTGTGAATTTTATGGCCCCAGGGTCAGGGGTTCTGGTGTTAGGGCGGGGCTCTATTGATTATATAGTGAAAATGCATTTATTCTTTGAAAATCTTCTTCTCTGCTTCTGGGTATTAAATAAACTAACTAAGCACATAGTTATGATGAGCAAGAGTGCCTCTTCCAAAATTGTGAATTTTATGGCCCCAGGGTTAGGGGTTCTGGTGTTAGGGCGGGGCAGTATTGATTATATAGAAAATATATTGATTTTTCGAAAATATTTTCCTTTGCTTCTGGGTTTTATGCCAATGATTCAAGTATATATATTTATGATGAAGAAAGGTGCATCTAGCAAAGTGGTCTTTTATGCCCTCTGGGTCAGAGGGGGGGGGGTTACATTGTCTGAAATAAATTAATGCTTTGAAATCTGCTCTTTGGTATTAATGAACCATTTTATGATAAAATTTGTAAAATTTTGAAATATGTGGCCCCTGGATCAGTGGTTCCTTTGGGATGAGGTGCACAATAGGCTATAAAGTGGAAGTGCATTTTCTCTTTGTTACTCTGATCTACCTCTGGGTATTAAGTAAACAGAGTAAGCATGCTAAATTAATAATTATGATAAGCAATGGTGTCTCTTTCAGAGTTGTAAATTGTGAATTTCATGGCCTCTGGTTTAAAACACGAACCAAATTTAATTGTTTGAAAGTTGTTACACAATTACTCAGGTGACCTATAAGGCCCATGGGCCTCTTGTTTGTTAGATAGCAAAGAAAGCATTATTTCTCATGTTATTTACAGCTAGAGAGTGCAAACAAATGTGAAAAATATATTAGAAATATTTCTAATATAATCTCTTCTTCAAAATAAATATCAATTAAACTTAACATATCTGAATGTCATTCTAAAGTGTTGATTTTTAGGGGGCCAAAATTGGCTTTTATCATATATACTCCTTTTATGTTATATTTTATGTTTTTTGATTTCAGATGAAACTGCTGATGTCATTGTTATTATACATGTGCCTGCATCCATATTTTTCATCAAACATTTTCGTTTTCTTGTTTGTTAATAATAGAGTCGATTTATGGAAGTTAAATTGTTTTTATAGGCAGCTAAAGATATGTGTTATATATACAATATATAACTATGGATTATTCTCGTAGGAATGAAACAGAAAATTTTCTGAGGCCCAGAGGATTTGGACCTGGATTTTTTTATGTGGCATTATGACAGAGTAAAAAAATCTAGTACATTATGAAGCAATAGAGAGTTTCAAACTAGTGTTTAAAAATTTCGTTTAGATATTCTTTCCATTATATTTCCAATACTCAAAGTACATCTGCTAAATACTAAAACATGTTCATTGTGATATTTTACCATGTTGGTTTATTTCAAGCTTCTGAGAATTTCTTTAAATAGCTAATAGAGGGAATGTATTTGGAGAATTTAAAGTAGATTTTAAATGTCATTTATATGTGTAGCTATTGTTATTCGTTGATAAATGGGTTGCATTACCTTAAGAATTTAAATTTATCTCTCATGTTCATTATAGTAATTGACATATTGTATTTTATTATTAAATTTATTTCATTAACATTCTTCATGGCTTCAGATTGTTTGAGAATAATTTTGGAACTTATATATTTTTCATCTGACATATGTTAAATAAACTGCTACTCCATCAACCACATTGTAAAGTTTTTAAGTTTTTCTATAAGTTACAGCTTATATGATGTAGTTTTAAAAGAGTATATAAAATGTGCATCATGTTGCATGGTGCAATATATCATGCAGCAGTCGGCTTATTGGTGAATGAAATGACAAGGCAACAAATTGAAATCATTCTCACAAAACCTTTTATAAGCAGAGCCAAAATACTCCTCTGTAAACAGAAGTTGGATCTGTTGCAATTGAGGAGTAAGCATCCCCTGTCAACCGGTCACACCAATCTGTAATTGTTTAAACAGAAAAATCCTTAGACAAATATTACTAGTTAAAGTTTCCTATTTCCATCGAATTGTTAAAATATTGCCTTTGTATTTCTAGTAAATCCTTCATTATGGGTAGAAATAAGTAACATATCTCTAAATGAATTAAAAATAGATATAGTTAAACAAACCTGTAATAAATGCATTTAGAAATACTAGGTCTGTTGATTTGAAAATAGGCTATATTAGTCTGGTCCTGATTTTTAAAAAAAGATGGCTAGAAATAACTTCTAACGGCAAATAATTATCATTTGGTCCAGCACAGTTTTTTAAACTAATTCGAGTATGCTGAATCTGAAAAAAATATACTCGCCTTCATGAAAATGGCAGTAAAGAGGTCAAAATGGCGATTTAAATTGGCGGGCATCCAAGTTTTCTAATTGTCTCTTAATATCGTTCAAAATGGAGAAATAATGAGTAAATATCTCACTGAGTATAATACAACTAGAAAAATTATAATAGAATGCTAACATTATTAGTTTTACTCAAAAAAATTAGTAGTTTTACACAAAATTCGAATTTTCTCTGATTTATTTGTCTATTAGTTCTATATTCTGCTTTGTTCACGATTTTACATTTGCAAACATCCATACACTACAGATTTGTATTTTTCCTCTGCATCTCACTATTCTACAATTGAATGATGGTGCAGCTACAAGTTAAAAGTCAAATTGGCGGATTTTCGATTTTTTTCAAATTACTTTTTATAAATACAAGTTGAAGTATATATATATATTTTTTCAGAAACAGTCATATACTGCATTAGCTATAATTGTGAAATCTTTCCTATTAATTTTTTGTTTGACAGAAATTACCTCTATTTTAAGAAACATCAAGTCGATATATATGCACTTCAGATTTTATAAATAGTAACTCAAGTCTATATGCTGTTATGTACTCAATCATGTGAGCAAGTTTAAGCCAATCAGAGAGCTTGAATATATATTTAAAATAATATACTCCTATATCATGTGGTATATGCTTATATTTGTCTCTAGTTGTATTGATTATAAAATAATTTTAATCTGAAGCTTCTCTCACTTGGTATCAAGATACATTGCTTAAAATTTTAGGGGAGGGGAATGTTCTGATTTAGGATTTTAGGACCTTGTGAGGGTAAACGCTGTCGTTCTAAACATTTTGTCATCAGGACGAAAATTGTTCAAAAATAGAGTTGACATTTCATAAAAAAGCAAATCGTTTTATTTTTTGTAGTACATACTTATATATGTAACTGCATTATACGGCATTTTTCTTTAACCTCTCTCTCTCTCTCTCTTTCTCTCCCCTCACCCCCGGCCCCAAAACAACTTTTCGAAGTTTTCCAGCTAATTCAAAGCTATTTTACATTGAACAAATATAGGATGGAGTTTATTTAATGTAAAGGGAAAATTATTGATTTCAAGTCTCATTTCTTATTGCATCGATTATATCAATTCATCCTTTAAAAATTGAGTTTTGAAGAATCCATACTAAAACTTTCTTGACTGATTTCAGTTTAGTTTTCCCCAAATCATTGCGGACAATGGAACCACAGATTTGAGGTTACCTATGAAGGTGTATGCAACAGTGATCAACAACATCAAAACATGTCCAGGTGTATTAGAAGATCTTAAAGGGCAAAGTTGAAGGTGTAAACAAAATAACCTTTATTCAAGTAAAATGAGTTGCAATTACAGCAACATCTAAACAGTTAAGGACAGACGAGACGTTCCTTAATAATAGATAAAATTTTCCAAGATTTTGTCATTGAAGTATTGCAACTTAAACATGTTTACTCACAAAAATTTGAGGTACCTTTCCAGGCATTTCTGCAAGATACCAGGGGTAGTTTTTCTTATATAATCCTTTTGGGAGGAAAATTAAATTTCCAGTTTCAAATGTTTAACTGTTTGGATTTTTTAAAGACGTTTAGAAACTGGTTTAGAAATTAGAATGCAATTTAAATTTTGAATATTTTCCATATATTACGAAGATACACAAAACAGATTTTGAGGAACGTCTCGTCTGACCTTAATGAATACAGTGATACTTTTAGTTTATACATATACAATGTTATAATATGAATTTACATCAAGTGATATAAGAACCTTTACTGTTAATGGTTTTGAGTAAATGTTCATTTATCTTTCACAATTTTTATTGCTATTGATCTGAGTTGATTTTTTTTCTTTTAAATATAGTAAGTGTCAAGAAAGTATAAAATACTTAAATGCACTGATAAACTGTAATCATGTTACAGTTACTGTGGTAGTTTTAGTCTGAACCATTAATCATGATGACGGAAAAGGTTGTATCTTCTAAACTTGAGTAAGGACTACTACCATGAAACAATCTTATCCATACTCGATCTCCCATTTGTAACTGGTAGACAACAAGGTTGGAGGCTGACTGGGTGACAGTTACAGGTCCACCAAGAAAAGCCATGACACCTACCTTAGGTGAACCATTAATCATTATTTGGGTCCAGAAGGATTTATGGTGATCTCCCACATTAGAACAGAATATAAGATACAGTCCAGCTTTTGGGGCAGTAAACATTCCTGTTGTAGGGTTATATCCACCTCCCACCTGGTACATGACTGTTGGGAATATAACTGTGTCTCCACTTGCATATGTATGGCCAGTTTTTGCAGCAGCTGTAAAAGCTACATTGAATTGGACACCTAGAAATACACAAGTACTGCAAATACATTTTTTTCAGGTCATAGTTAGGTACATTTACATTGAAATTTTAATTATCAATACATGGAACGATGTTGGTATATTACATGTACTTTTGTTCTCTATTACTTAAAGTATATTTTATATTTTTTTTACATCATTCATTGATGTGAAATAATGTTACAGTAGTAGTCTCGCAAACGGTATTTAAATCAATTTCACAGTTGGTTTACTAGAAGAACACAGCAAATGTAAATATTGTTTTATGTTTTTTACTTTGTCATGCCATAGTCTATAAATTCCTAGTATATTTTCTACCAATATTGCATATACATATTTGATAATCTGATACTTTATAGTTATTATTAAAACCTTAAATTGTTTGAAGCAATTGAACATACGATTCTTAAGATGGATAATTGTATCGTTCAGTTTCGTTATCTCATTTTGCTGTGAATTTGTCAGTGTTTGGATCTCACTCTTCATCCGTTTCTGCTGTGCATCCAAACTAGAAAAAGAAGACGATAATACTGGTGTGTAAATGTGTAAATTCAACAGAGAAAGTGATAAGTTTTGTATTGTCATATTTTGTTGCTCTTTGTCTGTCTTCTGTTGCTGCATGAGCTTAGAAAGAATATGGTCAAGGATTGTCATGTTGCTGTGTACGTCCAACAGAGAAAGTGATAAATATCGGTCTCGGAGTTCCAGGTCTGTGATGGTGGCAGACATGTTCTTCATCATTTTTTCTTCACTGTCTCTGACCGTCTGCTCTGTATCGAAAGTTAAGATGTTCTCAAGCTTTCTCAAGTCTTCTGATGTTGTCACGTTTTGTTTTAATAAAGTGGATGAAGAATTAATGTTTTCTAGTCTTTCTTTCAAGTTTTTGTTTTCGCTTTCTAACAATGATATCTTCATTTGGGCCGTTTGATTCCATTGCCTCAGCGATTGAATCTCTCCCTCTAATAAGGTTTGCTTTTGTTCGAATTTCTGAGCTTGTTGTTTTTGATTCCTCATTATTGAAATTAAATCCCTTTCCAAATTAAGAAGTTGCTTGTACACGTCAGGATCAGATTGTCCACTAGAAGCCGAGGAGGAAACATTGGTTTGTCCATGGAACAGCAAACTTTCTGCTTTCAAAAATGTGCACAGAAGTACCATGAAGGTGCTTGTAATCCCATGCATTTTTGTGATTATGGTTAAAGTCAATTCAAAAAGTCCAGTTATATGATGAGACTTTATCATAGAACAAATTTATTTGTTTTTATCAATTGATAAAAACTGAATCAGATGCATGGCCTCTTCATGGCCTGTGGGTTTGGACGCTGTCAGGAAGAACTTTAATGTAGTGAATTCCTCCTTCTGTTTCCTTCCTCTCATAATCCTTTTAATTTTTTGGCAAATATTTTGCCTATAAGACTCCTCCAGAAATTGAACTGCCTCCCTATATATGATTTTGAGCAACAAGACCGCTAATATTTAAGAAAATAGCGTATAAAACTGTTTTGTGTTCTTGCAAATTTTTGCTCTTCTTAGGCCTTTGCAGTTGTCAAGTACATCTTAATCTAAATTTATTTTGAGGGTTTAACGCAAAATGGATACAAGTTTCAAGATCTGTTTGAATTTTAGAAAAACGTGGATAAGAACAATTTTTGATATTTTAAAAATAATTGTTTAGATTTTCTACACGCTCTCGTTTTCACTCATTTTTAAAAATTTAGGGTGACCTTGAGTATGAAACATTTTTACAATCAAAAGTTTCTTTAAAACAGTGTAAACTACCCCCAAAATGATGTCTATCAATTTTGATATGTGTCTTAAAGTCAATGAAACATAATCAGTGATATTGTTTTGAATTTTTTGCAAATATACATTGGTTGTTGTATGTCCTTACTGACTAGGACGGTACTTATTTTTTATGCCCATTATATAATTATTGTTAATTGAAATCCACCTGTTCATGTGTGTATGAAACACACATAAGCTGCTGTAAATTTCACATATTTCAGTTAGTATATTTTTGGGAAATTAACAAGTTTTACAGCAGCTTTAATGACGCGTTCAATTTTACTCTAGTTTACTGATTCTTGACCATTCATTTTTAATCCAGTGCCTCGACTAGCCCTTTTTTTCCAGCTTCCCACAATGAAATTATGCGATGAAAAGTGGTCACATAAACTGTTATCAATTCATTAAAGATTCAATTATTAGAGAAAGTCAAGCTTAATGTCATATGACTTCTATGTTGTATGTCATCGAGCTGATGACATTATTTATTGAACGCCCCTCGCATACTTGTATATCATATGGTACATGTTTATATTTGTCTCTAGTTTTATTGATTATAAAATAATTATAATTTGAAGCTTCTCTCACGTGGTATCAAGATACATTGCTTAAAATTTTAGGGGAGGGGAAATGTTCTGATTTAGGATTTTAGGACCTTGTGAGGGTTAACGCTGTCGTTCTAAAAAATTTGTCATCAGGACGAAAATAGTTCAGAATAAGAGTTGACATTTCATAAAAAAGCAATTATTTTACTGTTTTTGTAATACATACTTTTATATGTTACTGCATTATAAAGAATTTTACTATAAAGCTACCTCAACACCGGCTAAAAAACAACTTTTCTAAGTTTTCCAGCTATAATTCAAAGCTATTTTATACTGTACAATTGTACAAATATAAGATGGGAGTTTATTTCATATGAAGGGAAAAATTATTGATTTTAAATCTCATTTCCTATTACAGATTGTATCAATTCATCCTTAAAAATTGATTTTTGAAGAAACTATACCAAACTTTTAAAATTGATTTAAGGAATAACTGTCTAATTTTTCGAATTCATGAAGTGATCAATGGATTGGCTTGTGTGATAAATTGCATAAACGCCGAAGGCGTTTATGCATAAAATTATCACACAAGCCAATCCATTGATCATCTTCATGAATTCGAAAAATAAGACAGTTATTCCTTATATTTACATGTTTTGATTCCGCCAATCCACGGGCTACAAGCCTACTTCTCTCTAAGTGATGTCCCGCCCTGCACGTGGTTTTTTTTTTTTGGAACCGCGCCAAAACATTCATGAGGAAATCAATTACATTTACAATTGGTAATTTTATCTCGGACAAAGACATTGGAAATGTAAATATTTCAGTATACATGTAGTTTTCCCTAAACCATTGTGGACAGCGGAACCACAGATCTAAGGTTACCTATGAAGGTGTACACATCTGTGAGCAACCACATCAATAAAGTATTTCTAGGTATTTTAGAAGATCTTATAAGGCAAAGATGAAAAGTGTAAACAAAATAACCTTTATTCAAGTCAAATTATTAGCAATTACAACATCTAAACAGTTAATGGATACAGTGATACGTACTATGATACATTTACAATGTAATCATTAAAATTAACATCAAGTGATATATAAGAAGCATTACAGTTAATGGTTTTGAGTAAATGTTCATTTATATTTCATAAGTTGTATTGTTATTGATTTGATTTTTTTTTCTTTTCAAGGTATAGTGTCAAGAAAGCATAAAATACTGTAATCATGTTACAGTTACTGTGGTAGTTTTAGTTTGAACCATTAATCATGATGACGGAAAAGGTTGTATCATCTAAACCTGAGTAAGGACTACTACCATAACGCAATTTTATCCAGACTCAATCTCCCATTTGTAACTGGTGGACAACAAGGTTGGAGGCTGACTGGAGGACAGTTACAGATCCATCAAGATAAGCCATGACACCTACCTTAGGTGAACCATTAATCATTATTTGTGTCCAGAAGGATTTATAGTGATCTGCCACATTGGTACAGAATATAAGGTACAGACCAGCCTTTGGGGCGGTAAACACTCCTGTTGTAGGATTGTATCCTCCTCCCGCCTGGTATATGACTGTTGGAAATATGACCGTGTCTTCACTTGCATATGTTTGACCAACATTCTGCAGCTGTAAAAGCTACATTGAATTGGACACCTAGAAATACATAAGCACTGCAAATACATTTTTGTTCAGGTCATAGTTAGGTACATGAGCATTGAAATTTTAATTATCATCACAGGGAGCGCTGTTGGTATATTACATGTACTTTTGTACTCTAATACCTAAAGTATATTTTATTTATATATATATTTACATCAGTCAATGATAGTAATGTAGAAGGCCCGCAAATGTTATTTACATAAGTTTCACAGGTGGTTTACTAGAAGAACACAAGAAATGTAAACATTGTTTTATGTTTCTTACTTTGTCATGCAATAGTGTATAAATTACTAGAATATTTTCTACCAATATTGCATATACATATTTAATAAACTAATACTTTATAGTTATTTTTAAAACCTTAAATTGTTTGAAGCAATTGAACATACGATTCTTGAGATGGATAATTGTATCGTTCAGTTTGGTAATGTCCTTTTGCTGTGAATTTGTCACTGTTTGGATCTCACTCTTCATCTGTTTCTGCTGCGCATCTAGACTAGAAAGTGAAGACGATAGCTCTGCTGTGTTGTTGTGTACATCCAACACCGAAAGAGATAACTTTTGTATTGTTATATTCTGTTGCTTTTCATTTGTCATCTGCTGCTGCTTGAGCTTAGAAAGTGCGTGGTCAAGGATAGTCATGTTGCTGTGTACATCCAGAAGAGAAAGTGATAGATATCGGTCCCGGAGTTCAAGATCTGTGATTGTGGTAGACATGTTCTTCATTATTTTTTCCTCAATGTCTCTGACAGTCTGCTCTATTTCGAAGGTTAGAATGTTCTCAAGCTTTCTCAAATCTTCTGATGTTGTCACGTTTTGTTTTAAGAAAGTGGATGAAGAATTCATGTTTTCTAGTCTTTCTTTCAAATTTTTATTTTCACTTTCTAACAATGATATCTTCATTTGGGCCGTTTGATTCCATTGCCTCAGCGATTGAATCTCTCCCTCTAATAAGGTTTGTTTTTGTTCGAATTTCTGAGCTTGTTGTTTCTGATCCCTCATTATTGAAATTAAATCCCTTTCCAAATTAAGAAGTTGTTTGTACACTTCAGGATCAGAATGTCCACTAGAAACCGATGAGGTAACATTGGTTTGTCCATGGAACAGCAAACTCTCTGCTTTCAAAAATGTGCACAGAAGTACCATACAGCTGTTTGTAATCCCATGCATTTTTGTGATTTGTGAGTCATTCAAACAAGTCCAGTCATATGATGAGACTTTATCATAAAACAATTTTTTTTTATCCATTGATAAAATCTGAATCAGGTACACTATTTTATCTTTCATCTGATGCTTATTTTATAATAAATCACTGTTCATCATACATACATCACCAATTGATTATTGAAATGAAAAAAAAATAAACAAGCACTCAAGTACTACGCATTTATAACGAAATGAAAAAAAAGAAGAAAACAAATAATTACTTATAATAATTGGATATTAAGTATATTGCTATGTTTTTAAATAAATGGATTTGATAACATTTATCATATTAAATACTGAATCCTGAAGATTCATGGACAAGATTAATTCTTAAAGTCCTGAACAAGTAAGTGAAATAAGATAACACCGTAAGAATGCGGGAAAGATAGCACAAGCTATACCATAGGGTATAGCTTTGCTAGACGTGAAATTTTCAGGATATATACTATGCCCTTTTGAGTTTAATTTGAATAAAATGTAAGTTATTGTGAATTAAAGAGCGATATATGGTAATTGTCTCGATTGGTCCCTTAAAATGATGTTCTTTATTTACTTTATATATAGCTTTATTTGTACAGCTATATATGCGACCTTTATTGGTTGTTTTCATTTTTATCAATATGCCCTTATTTTAGAAATATGACATCATAAAAATCACGTTTTCCCGCCATTTTAGCATATTTTGTGTAAAACTGCTTAATAATTTTAAGCATTTTGTCAAAGTTTTATGCACTTATGAAATACCAGGAGTCGACAGTGCAGACCAATGCTTATCAGAGCTATTGGGCTATCTGAAGTTTCTTGGTCATTTTTAAAATGGTTATATGTGACTTTGTTCTGCCATAGTTAGATTATTATGATCACATATATACAGAAGCCACCCTTTTGTTGATCGTCTAGCAGGGTTTCCTCCCACTGGACACTGCTCTAGGTCATCTTAACCTGTGTGCAGTGATTTAGATAATTTTTCACTTTATACATGTATATTACACCATTTTTTTCTATAAATGTAGCTATTCTTATTCCAGATTCAGTTGACAACTGTGCCTATGCCAAACCAGAGAAATCCAACCAAACCCTGGTTATTGTGGCGTACGTATTAAGAGCTTTCTCTGTAATGATTTGAAATTTTATATAGGAGCTGTGGCACGAATAGTCTCAGAATTTCTCCATACTCTCTCTGATAAAAGTCATTAATACCCTAAACTGAAATTAGGCTAAAGTTGGTTGGTATGCTTTATACATGTAGTTACCATGGGAACATGTCTTAAAGTTCGACAAATGGCATTTATTTAACATGTTTAGAGACCCATAGTTAACATTAGCGGCAAAGCAAACAATTGGCAATGACTGTTTCTAAAAGTTGAAGGTCAGATGTCTCAAATGCATGATACACATGTTTAGTAAATCAACTATTACATACGTTACTATGGTACGAAGTAATATTCATTGAATTTTATAAAGTCATACACGTAAAAGAAAAAGCAATTATAGGATGAAATGTGACCAAATAATAGAAAAAAGGCCTTGAAACATATACCAGGAACAAAATATAATATTTCATTTTGGTTGGCAATGGTTGCCAAGGTTTTTACACCACAGAGAGCCTTCAAAGTAACACTCTGTATTTTCAAATCTGATTCTATCTTTTAAAAAACACATTGCCTCATAACTTATGATCAATTTTTAAAGATGTTGGTGTGCTTCTAGTTTTCCCATTTGAAAAAATTCAAATTAGATTCTTTAGATGGAGTGTTGCTATGGAAATAAACAGAAAATATATGCTTAAAAACCTGAAAAATATTTTCTTTCCTTGGATACGTACCTTTAAATGCAGATTCCCAAAACTTTAATGATTACTATCTTTTAACAGCTAACCTGACTTTTAATTTTGACCATTATCCAATCTCTAAGTGGATGCAAGAAGTTGGCACACAGGGTTTAGTATTGATATAAAGTTGACAAAATCGAACATTTTCCCTACTTAGTAACCATAGTAACAGTGTTGTTTTCTTCATTTATCAATATATGATATTTGTTTTCTTCATTTATCAATATATGATATTCAACTTCAGTTTTAACAAATAAGTACTATTCAAGCTGAGTCCTTCAATTTGATTCTTGATTATATGGCAATTTAATTCTTAATGCAACGAAAAATAATTCACTTTTAAGCACTGGTACTTGTCTCCACGGTAACACTGCAAAGTAGCAATTATACCCAATTTTTCTTATGGTTTTGGTGTTGCAAGGTCCTAAGGATGAATATTTGCCAGTCTTGAATTTTCGTGTTTTTCCTCAAGACAGTTGCATTAACCAAATCTTTTGCATGGTTACACTGTGTTACAATGGTAACCATAAAAGTTCTTTAAAGAATAATATTGCTTATACTTATATACTTAAGGTCAAACATTTTCATTAATTTTTAAAAAGATCTTTGATTGAGTTTGAGCATGTAACACCTACCATTAGTGAATACGGAGTGTTTTTCAGCATTTTTCAGCATTTTAAATGTATTCCAAATGTACCCTTGCTTACAAGTTACTTAGAGATATACTCTAAACAGTTTCTTTACAGTATAAGTGACATCAAGGTGTCATGATTTTGTGAGAATTGTTTGTTTGCTTTTTCTAGTTTTTATTAAGCCACAGTCAAGATTTAAAGTTGCTGAAAATCTCGATTTTTCTAACTTTTCCAGCTGTTGCCATAGCAACCGAGACACTTAGCAACGAATTTTGTTTGATTTTTGTTTTTGGTGTCAAGTACTAAGCATGGGTGAAGTTTCATCAAAATCGGTGACCATGCATGGCAACGAAGTTTAAGTGGTTACAGAGAATGGTTTTTAACAGGGATCTGTGGAGCATGTATCCTGCCTTTGTTTATTCTCTTTATCCAGTATCAATCGCGGAGACTCCAACGACTTAATTGATGAACCAAACTTTATGAATGATTCTTAATTAGAGGATTTTTGTACTAGTGTCTACAAGTGATTGGGGTTAAATTTGTCTATGGTAGAAGATAGCTAGATATTCTTTTTTTTAATGTTGAATAAAAATGTTTTTATGGAAGTGTAGTGAGAAGCGTTTTGCTTAATTTTATTTAAAAGTTAAAACAACATTCTTTGTTAATCATGAGTTTATCCATGTCATTAATAGGGTCTTATATAGAAATTCAAATGTAACATATTTGTAGATACTTGACATTTTAAACAAAACATTATGTAGGCTATCATCCAAGGCATAATATGACTATTTAATTTTTAAAAAATAGTTTGATTATATATTTCAATGGAGCACTAATTTTTATAATTTTTTTGCGTATTTTCTGTATGTGGAACTGTAGCTGCAATAATGTAGACCTGTCCCTTTTTTGGAGTGGGCCACATTATTGCAGCTATTAGAACTGGAATGTTTTAATACGCAATACTTAATGTTGCTTGTTGTTTGAAACATAGTCTTTACTGAGACTTAATTAGTTTTGATATTAATAAAATGATTTTGTTCATCCTGTTGAAAGTAAGTTGCATTTCACATTAACAATGGTTTATAATTATATACTCTGAAGCATGAAGATATTTTTTAAAAAAATCAAATCAACAGGTATTGCATTTCGACGCAAATAAATTTTCCATGGCATATATATTGTACAAGAAAGTATTTCTAGATTTCTCTGTTGACTCTGTATGATTTGTTCATATGACAGGAAATTTTCTTTAATTTTTGTACAGTAATTTGATTTTAGATAAAACTGCTGATGTCATTGTTATTATATGTGCCTGCATCCATATTTGTCATAAAAAGATTTTCATTCTCTTGTTTGTTAATGATTGAGAAGATTTACGGAAGTTATTTTATAGGCAGCTACCGATAAATGTTAAAACTATAGATTGTTCATGTAGGAATGAAACAGAATTTTTTTTTTTGGTCATTAAGGATTTAGAATTGGAGTGTTGTTATGTGGCATTATGACAAAGTAAAAAAAATGTACATTTAATATAAAGCAACAGAGAGTTTCCAAATAATGATTTTTTTAAAAGATTTTTTTTTAAAACTTATTTTCAATACTCGGTGAACATCTGCTAAATACTTAAATATTTTTCAATGTGATATTTTACTGTGTTGGTTTATTTTTAGTACGTTTGCGCGGATTTGTTATGTTTGTGAAAAAGGGAGATTATTATGGAGAATTATAGGTAGAATTAAGTGTTACTTATATGTAAAACTTTCATTATTAATTGAATAAGGGTTGCGGTTGCAATGTTAACATAGAAAAACATTACTCATGTTCATTATAATAATGCACACAATTTTATTTATTATATGTAGGTCAAATACATACATTTGTTTTATTTTCATTCTACATGAATCCAAGTTAATAAACTGCTACTCCATCAACATCATTTAGAATTTTTTGTTTTGTCTAAAAGTTGCTAACTTAATAAATACATTTATAATAAACAAATAGTGTGTGTACGAGGGGTTATCAAAAAGTTCTTGGACGACTAGCACCATAAAATTTAAACTGCTTTAGGTACAGCTGTGCATTTTAAAATACTGTAAACGAATTACATTTGGCGGTGTATTCTTTTTAGCGTTTTGGCGGAAATAAACTTCCCCTATTTAAAGTACAAGGCTAAATGTTTTCAACATAGGGGCCTATATCCCTTAATAATAACATTAAGTAATGCGCTAAATCTAATCAATGCTTAATTGTTCAAAAATCAATTTCCGCCAAATACTGTACACGCTAAATATGATACATTTACAGTATTTGGTAAGCATCATCTCTTTTATCTATGGAATAAAACCACAAATCATTAGTTTATGTTTCAATGAATTATTTATATTTGAACTTTTTTGTAAGCATAAACAATGGTATGTCAAGGGGATGCGATCTCAAACACGACGTTTTTTCGAAGTAAATGTTACTGAGAAAAACATATTTGTTATGACCATTTAACAACCAAAAATTCCGTTAATTCAGTTATGTGATGGGACACCGTCAGATATGCAATTTTTGCCTCATTCCGAAAGTTCTATGAAATTTCATCATAAAATTGTATGGAGCGTTTAAATAATTAAGGGCTTGAAAATGACGTCTGGGGGAGGGGTTTCTTACTCCGAAAAAAAAACTAGTATAGAACTAGGGAATATTCAAACTGGATACAGAGAAATAAAATGTATCTATAATACTTGATTTTAAATGCCAAAAGAGATACAGAGGGATGAAAAATGCACATTTTATGTCATATTGTAGTCAAAGGGTGAAAAGTAAATCACGTCAAAGACGTTGATGATGTGGATATTGAAGCCCAACAAGTAAAATATTCAGGCATAATCAAAGAAGAAGGAATAATCTTTCCCTATGTATAGATTCATTTTCAATGTTAAATGCATTGACAACAGCTGTTCATAAAATTGTCATATGAACAATACGTGTTTTAGTTTTAACTTAACTCCAAGAAATCTCATTATGATATGTGTATTGAGACAGAAGGGGCAGGCAAGGAGAAATAATGACATGTCGGACGTCATGAACCTAAATGACAACAGTTTCTGGTGATCATATAATTTTTTTTAATTTTATGATAATTTGGCAAATTATCAAAGTATGACTATCAAGCTTTAATTCCAAATTTCTTTACTTTTGTTGTTTAATGTTCCGTATAAATCTTGTAAGTACAGACCACATAGTATTAATTTTACCGCACGAGTTTTGATAAGTCCTCGTATAATTGCACCACAATACTAAATGATGAATGAAATATGAAGATAATGAACAGCGAAAACAACACAAGTTATGAGCAGATTCAACAAAAGAGGTGGAATCAGATGTGATGGAGGAGTAAACATCCCCTTTCTACTGATTAAACTCGCTGTGTGGGCAATGCTATGATTTGATATATGGAAAATCTGTAGACAGTAATAATTGTTTTTATTATATACCCATCAATTTCCTTTCTTTGATTACTGTTAATTTTACAGAGTTTGATCCGATTTTCCGGATCACCACACTGTGGTTTTCTGAATCCATATCACCACTCTCTGAAACTGATGACGTAGTACGCAAAAACATGACGTTATTTTTCTTGCGCGTTAAAAAGTCCCTTGTTATTATGCTTTGTTTTATGGATAAATATTATACAATTGATCTCTTAATTTTTATTTTGCTATATTTAGCTAGTTATAAACGGGTTTATAATAAATTGATCATTATAACAGTAGCTAGATCCGAAGAGACGCATAACGTCTCGTTGACAGGCTCGTATCATCAGATAAAATTTGACGCTTCACATCTCGTTTGATCTGATGATCCGCGCCTGTCAACGAGACGTGATACGGCCCTTCGGATCAAGTTACTGTTATAATAATATATATAAATCGACATAAATGATTGCAAAACGTGTTCTTTATCATGATACATGTATCAGTTGTATATCATTAAGAAATAAGTACTGAAATTTATGTCAGCTTTGTAATGATTGAGGTGGTAGTGGATACTGGCAATATTAACATAGATTATGAAGAGGTAACTTCTACTGAAGTACTACAAAAATGTGCCTATTAACAACAGATCCAAAAAAGTCTTTGTCGCGAAAATTGATCGTTGCGAACTTGTATATTCCCAGTAAATCGCGAAATAAAGTTCGTCGCAAATAAAAGTTGGTTTTCAGTATTTTATATTGAAAAATCATAATGTTGATGTTTATTTCAATAAATTTATGATATCCATTCATTTTCAAAAGTTTTTGTATAAATTCGAACTTGTTGATTTCAATACCCTTTCCACTGGTGGACATTGGAACCATAGAGATAAGCTTTCCTGTGAACGTGCATGCATCAGTGATCAAACATCAAAACCTATGGCGACGTAATCTATTATGACGTGGGTTTAAAATCAGGAAGGACAGCAAGTATACATCAAATCAATTTTATATGTGAGTTTAAGTTACAATCATAGCAACTTCTAAACATCATATGAAAACTATGGTACCATGGAAACTATGGTAATCATATTACATTGTACTGCATGAAATCATGAAATATCTTTGACTGATAAATATTGATAATGAAATAAGTATTTATTATCATCCTAATATGAGAGATATAAGTACGATATACTGTAAAGTGAGTGTTCCTTCATAGATCATTAGTTTTCTGTAATTATTGATTTCAGTAAGATTTTTTTCTTCTCTGCATGGAATAAGTGTGAAAAACATGTTCAAATTTATATAACAATGAAAGTCATCATCACCAACAAGGTAGTATTAATCTGATCCATTGATCATGATGACAGAAAAAAGTGTTTCTGAGACGTCTGAGTACAGATGACTACCACTGCGTACTTCTATCCAAACTCTGTCCCCCACCTGTAACTGGTGGACAACGAGGTTGGAACCTGATTGGTAGACTAACATAGAAGATGATCCAACATAGGCCATGACTCCTGCCTTAAAGGAACCATTAATCATTATTTTGGTCCAGAAGGTTTCATGGTTAAGTGCCACATTAGTACAGAATATGAGGTATAGTCCAGCCTTTGGGGCAGTAAATATTCCTGTTGTAGGGTCGTATCCCCCTCCCACTTGGTAAATGACTGTTGGGAATTGAACTGTACCCGTATATGCATGTCCGCCATATTCTCGTAAAATTCCAGCTGTAAAAGCTACTTTGGATTGAACATCTAAAAAACACAAGACAGTAATATATAACTCTATTCAAATCATATTGATTTAGTACTAACCATATATATTGAAAGTGAATAACATCAAAGGCAGTGTGTGTATAACTGATGCAATAAGTCACCTTATAAATATATAGTAAAGGCAAAAATATATCATTTAGTTCGCTAAATTCAGACAGTCCAATCAAAATGCGTGATTGAGATTGACGTCATGTTATTAAGAATAATGTGTAATTGCATGTTTTCACAAGTACACTAACAGTTAGATTCTACGTGAAATAATAGAAAGGAGAAGTTTGTTTTGAACATTTTTTTGTAAACTTAGGTATGAGCACAGTCATGTTTGTTAGCTCGTTTTCTATTAATATGAAATGCATTATTTTATTCATGATATAACTACATATTTACAGATTTCTTTAGAACAACCGAAAAACATGCCTATATAGCAGACTATACGGCTCAATAAACTTTTTAAGCTGACATGATTTTTCGCAAAATTTAAGATAACATTTTTGTTATAAAAATTACTATTTTCGAACCTCAGAACGATGGCATGGCCCTATGTTATATTACATATATAATGTCAAGTATAAATGTCCTTTAAAAGCACTGTAGATCACTAAATTTTTGCGACACCTTAGTTTCGCGAGATAGTCATTGACACTTTGTAAAGGAGACATATTTTCAAGAATAGTTGTTATTCCTCTATATAATCGTAAGGAAAAATTTTATACGCGAGAATTAAATTTTCGCGAACCCCATATCTCATGTTATTATGCTAAAATAAAGTTCTCGCGAATAAAAAGTATTATCTTAAGTTTCCAAAGTAGATGTTTTAGAGGGGAATATTATTAATATATGGTACGATGTTTCTACTATAGGCCTCTACCATAGGTTTTTTTTTTTTTTTTTTTTTTTTTTTTTACAAAATATAAATTATATAAAACGTGCTTTCTTTGATGCAATGTAATTAAAAAAAATAAATTTTCTTCTTAAAGGTGAGTATTTTTTAAAAATTCTTTGCTCATTTACCATATCCTTTGGATTTTGTCGAAATGTAGTACCGAATAGGGATAACATTGCAGAGAGAAACCGTAATACAAGGTAGGATAATGAAGTATTGTTAATTTATTTTGAATAGTAAATTTTTTTCTATGAAAAGGAAAATTCTTCTGCATTTACAGTTTGAAACGTTAAAATTTTGCTGTGGGATGAATCTTTCATGATTCTAGATTTTTATAAGATAACTTTGCAAATGCCGCCTTATTAACATACAAAGCAGTCAAACAGATGAAAAATACTATTATCACCCTGTGCTAATATACAGAGTCAGAATGTACAGAAAATACAAGTCACAGTAGCTGTACTGTGCCCGTGTCTATGCAAAGAACTTCTGCTTTCAAAAGAACGGATAAAAAGACAGGTGCAATTGGCAAGAAACTACAAAAATTCAAATGGAAATAATTGTTGTTTTTCAGCCAAGAATATATTTAAGTTCTATCAATTGATTTGTATGAATTATGTTTTAGTAAATGAAATAAAACTCAAATAGTGTAAACAAATACTTTTAAAAATTATTTTGATGTCTCAACACACAATATTACATTATAACAATATGACCTTAATTTGTGCGAAAAACCATGTAAACTTAAAAAGTTTGTTGAGTTGTATGTGTCAAATGTATGGTAAACTCACTCAACATCCCTCATTCCTCAATCCAAAGAAAAATGAAGATGTTTGCAATGATTGCAGTGATGGCAATGGTTTTAGTTCTAATATTATTAGTTATTTAAATTGTTGAGACAAAACGTTGTAGTAAACATACTACCGGTGTGTTATGTCAACCTTCCTGTGAACATAAGGATTTATTTTATTTAAACTAATTCTGTCCGGGAAATCACTTTTGTACAACTTCCACTCGGGTGACAATAATACTCAGGGATATAACAATAGGGGGTCACTCTCCCGTTGTCCTTTTTTTCTGTATGTAAAATATTATGAAATTCAATTAAGAATGAAAACATTCATTGCAAGCCTGGTTGCTATATAAAGTAAATTACAAATTATGTATTTTTTTTTTAGAATTTCAAATGTCTTTCAAAAAAATTTTCTATTCATTTTTTTTTAAAGAGTATTTGTTTTTTTTTTAACAGAACTGAAAGAAAAAAATACAAATATACATACGATTCTTGAGATGGATAATTGTATCGTTCAGTTTGGTAATATCATTTTGCTGTGAATTTGTCACTGTTTGGATCTCACTCTTCATCTGTTTCTGCTGCGCATCTAGACTAGAAAGTGAAGACGATAGCTCTGCTGTGTTGTTGTGTACATCCAGAAGAGAAAGTGATAAGTTTTGTATTATCATATTCTGTTGCTCTTCGTTGGTATTCTGTTGTTGCTTAAACTTGGAAAGTATGTAGCTCAGTGAAGTCATGTTGCGGTGTACATCAAACACAGAAAGTGATAAGTGTTGTAGTGTTGAATTCTGTTGCTCTTCATTTTTCTTCTGTTGTTGCATGAGTTTGGAAAGTGTGTTGTCAATGAGTGTCATGTTGCGTAGTACATCTAACACAGAAAGTGTTAAATATCGGTCTCTTAGCTCCAGGTCTGTGACTGTGGCGGATATATTCTTCATCATCTCCTGTTCTCTAATTCTTATTGTCTGCTCTATTTCAAAGGTTAAAATTCTTTCCATTTTTCTAAGATCTTCTGATGTTATCAAATTTCGTTGTATAAAAATGGAAGTAGAGTTCAGAGTCTTAACTTGTTCTTTCAAAATTGCATTCTCTTGAAGCAAAAATGTTGATGTTGAATTCAGACTTTTCAGTTTTTCATTCAGGCAAGCCTCTTGCTGTGATAAAGTGGATGAAGTATTCAAATTATTGAGTCTTTCTTTCAAGATCTTGTTTTTACTTTCTAAAACCGATATCTTTATCTGGGCTGTTTGATTCCATTGCTTCAAGGTCTGAATCTCTTCTTCTAAAAAGTTTTGCTGTTGTTCAAATTTGTGAGCTTGTTGTTTCTGATCCATCATTATAGAATCTAAAACATTTTCCAGATGAAGAAGTTGTTTGTACACGTCAGGATCAGAACGTCCATTGGGCGGTGATGTAACATTGGTTTGTCCGTGGAACAACAAACCCTCAGCTCTTGAAAATATGCACAAAAATGCAATAAAAATACACATAATCCTGTTCATTTTGGTGAATTGTGATAAAGCTTCCTACTTCAAGCAAGTACATTTAGATAGTATACGTGCGTGGCTTTATCAAAAATCAAATTATTATCATCCAATAAAAACTCAAGCATATGTACACTGAAATATTTACCTCCATTGAAATAAATATTGTATTGTATAGGCAGTGTATTAGCAATTTATTTATTTTAAAACAATAAACTAATCAAAAAAAATTCTAGTAAGATAACACATAATTTCTCTATTTAATTTAAATCGCAGGGTACACACATGATGATTTCTTTTGAATTGCAATGTTATTATTATTTACAATAATCAAAGTACTCAGAAGTACAGAGAGCCGGGCTCATTTACAGAGTAGAATGGATTTCTTACATGAACCACGTTTATATTCTGATGAAAAAATTATTTTAAAACTATCAATATAAATGATAAGACACTGACAGTGAGTTTTTCAATCCTAATACCACTGTCCGATTTTGTCAGAATCAGAATTAATCTGGTACCGCAGCTGAATGTAAACAAACAGGCCAGTCTGGTTCCCTCTCCTGCTTTACCTCGTATGTGTAGAGAACTACGGTAACACTGATTATCAAAAATCCTTTCGCTAATGAACTATGAACTATGAAGTTTTCAAATTCATTACTACTAATGTTTATTTTATATAGATAAAACTCCGTTTTATTTTTGTTGCTTTATTTAGTGTTTGTATTATCTCAAAAGCGGCTGAGAGTAAGAACTATATTTTTGCACGTAACTTTAAAATGGCGACTATTGGGTCAACATCCTGCCTAGAACAGGATCCCATAAGCCGGCAATTGCTCTTTGAGCAATAAGCCCGGCTAAAAATGATATTTACATGTACATGTATTTACAAGTGTGTTATAGCATCCAGTGTATCACAATACATATTATTTCACTTGGAATTTTGGGAGAAAGAAAAAGAAAAGGATATGGCAAGTATACTACAGGATATCTTAAAAACAATGCATTGAATGCCAAAAATTTTCTACATAAAATTTTTGAAGAAGTATAATTTTTATAAATGGCATGATGTTTGTTCTAAAGTTAAATATTAATTAGAAGACCAGATAATAGAAATAGAAATATTTGGGTTTTTTTTTAATTGATGTATTGTAGAAATCTCCCAATGCTCCACCACTAGTTTTAAAGTGGGGACATAGACTTGTGCTACAAAGATGGAGCCATTCCTTACAACCTAGCTACTTATGTAGTGTTAGAGTTTGCTGAGAACTAATAACAGTCATTCAAAATCATTGTATACACTGTTCCATCGGTGTGGATTTTCCTACCATTTTCACAATTTAAACTTCCCTTTACCCAATGATGTTTTGAACCAAGCTTGGTCAAAATTATCCCAGTGGTTCCTGAGAAGTTGAAAATGTGAAAAGTTTACAGACGAATGGACTGATAGACAACGGCTAATTAATGGATAATAGGTCCTCAGTACCCCTTGCTTGTCGTAAAAGCGACTAAATGGGGCGGTCCTTTGGATGAGACCGTATAAACCGAAGCCCTGTGTCACAGCAGGTGTGGCACGATAAAGATCCCTCCCTGCTCAAAGGCCGTAAGTGCCGAGCATAGGCCTAAAGCAGCCCTTCACCGCCAATAGTGACGTCTCCATATCAGTGAAATATTCTGGAGAGGGACGTTAAACAATATACAATCAATCAATCATAACACAGACACAGGATTGGATCAGTGATAATGGAGGGGTTTTACGTGGTCTTTGATCGACAGAACAACAGAATAGGGTTTTCTGACACAACATGTCCTGCAGTGGCCAAAATATATAACGAGTCACAAGTGTAAGGACCTCACAAATTTTCAGGTTAGTATGTAAGACTTCATCTCTGACACTACAGGTCCTAGAGCGTGGTTGCCCAAGTGTCTGCCTTTTAATAATGATTGCACAGTTTGGGTCTGATTTGAATGAAAATGTAAACTAAGTTGTAAAATATAATTAAATGAATTTGTATCTTTGCATAATTGATGCTGAATCGCTGATCAAGAATTTTGCCAAAGTTAGTACTAAAAAACATCAGATGGCGTCAATGATCAATGCTCATTTGAGAAATGTGCTATGTAAAGCTTCTCGGTAACATGTAAAATGGATCTTTTACTTCTTTCAAGTTTGATCTGTCATAGATGAGCTGATCACGTCTGCAAATGCCATTTTATCGATCCTATAGCTGGGGTAACTCTGATTGTACAGCATTTTAGGCCATCTTAACCGGCGTGCAGTGTTTTAGATAAAATATTGGTTTTACATATAACTCGTTTTGTATATAATTGCCGCTATTCTTATTCCAGGTACGGTTTAAAACTGTGCCTATGTCACCAAACCCTGGTCACTGTGGTTTACGTATTAGCAGGGATCTGTGGAGCCTGTGAACTGCCTTTGTTTATTCTATAGACAGAAGAGAGACATAATTCTGACAGAGACTCCAATTATTAAATTGATGAACCAAACTGTATGCATGATTCTTAATTAAATGTAGATGATTTTGTCGTGATAGAGTCTTCTAGTGATGAGGGTTAAATTTGTAAGTGGTTGAAAATAACTAGGTATTCTTTTTACCGTGGAATAATTATTTATAGAATTGTAGTGGGAAGTGTTTTAATTGCTTTATTTTATTAAAAAAGTTATAACAATATTCTGGTTTAACAATAAGTATATCCATGTCATCTTCAAGTTCTGTATAGAAATTCGGATCTTTTTTTATAGATACCTGACACTATAATCAAAATTTCATCTAATGTAGGCTATAGGAACAAGGCATAATATGGTTGTTCCCCAATATAGTTTGAATATATATATTTCAGTGGAGCACTAATGATAAATTATATTTTTTTGGGGGGGGGGTTAAGAACTGGAATGATTGAATACGTAGTGCCTGCATTATCACGATGTTAGAAATTACTGCTTGATTTTTGTAACTTTATACTGAAATATAGTCTGTACTGTTGTGAGATGTGTATTGTTTCATCATGTATATTATTAGTAACATTAAGTTTCTTGAACATTCCAGAGTGGTCAATATGTTTGGTCATTTTTTTCTTTATTCATGTCCAGAACTTTCCAGGAATATCATGTATTTACAATTTCTAGAATATTCTAGATTTATATTACTGTATAAATACCCTGTCAATTCGATGCATAGATACATTTGTCGTATAAGCATCATTGAGGTATTACTGGGATATATTTTCACTGGGACATTGTGTGCAGCAACGGACACTCTGAAGTATGTATTTTTAGATTTTTGCTAAGTTTGTACTTAATGATTTGTATATTACTGTAAATAAATTATTGTTAAGTTTAAACTGTGTGATTGATCTTTGCTGGCATTTAGGGTTATTCTGACCCATAACAGAATTGGGGGCTCGTCCGGGATCGAGAATTTTTTTTGCATTTTTGCAGTTTATTGTCAGAATTTTGTTTAGTGAACCGTTAAATTTAATTATAAGCCAGCAGAAATCAACATGGTATTTTCGGTCACAAACTTTCTTAGTTCGCCAAGTGTTCAGGTTTTTGATACGTTAAAAAATGATGACTTGATCGCATTAGGTTTGCATCTTGGGTCAGATGTTAAATCTTCTCAGAAAAAGCAAGACATTAGAATAAAGGTTGCAAACAAATTAGTAGAAGAAAACATCTTTGAAAAATATGAATTTCCAGAATATACAGTTAAATCAGAATTAGGCTCTTACAAAATGGCAGAATATCAGTTTCAATTAGAGTTAGAGAAAATGCGATTTGAAAGAGAAAAATTAGAAAGAGAAGATCGAGAAAGAGAAAGAGAAGAACGAGAGCTTGAACGAAAATTTGAATTAGACAAATTAGAAAGACAAGAGCGAGAAAGAGAGCGTGAAATGAACTTTGAATTAGAGAAATTAAAATTACAGAACCAACCAGAACCCGCATTTGTCAAGAATGAATTTGATGCAGCAAAAAATATTAGGTTAGTTCCAAAATTTCAAGAAAAATCTGTAGACAAGTATTTTCCCCAATTCGAAAAGGTCGCAGAGAATCTTAAATGGCCACGAAATGTTTGGTCAACAATGTTACAAAGTGTACTGGTTGGCAAAGCAGCTGAGGTATACTCTGCACTAGGGGTAGCTGAAAGTTCAGACTATGAGAAGGTCAAAGCAGCAATATTAAAAGCATATGAATTAGTACCTGAAGCGTATAGACAAAAGTTCAGAAAGTATAGAAAATTTGATAATCAAACATTTGTTGAATTTTCACGAGAGAAAGAAGATTTATTCGATCACTGGTTTAGATCTAAGAAACTTGATAAAACTTTTGCTAATTTACGCCAAGTCATCCTGGTAGAAGAGTTTAAGGAATGTGTTCCTCAAGATTTGAAAACGCATTTAGAAGATAAGAATGTGAAAACTCTTGAAGAGGCAGCAGTCATATCTGATACTTATGCCCTGTCTCATAAAAAGAATTTTGTATCAAGATCTCAGAATAGCAGTAATTCTACCAATTCAGACACGTATAAAAAGAGTGGTTCAGGGTCTCAGTCTTTCACAAGTTCCCAGTCTACATCACAAGGTGGTTCTAAGTCCGGTCCAGGACGTTTTGAAGGATCTTCTGGAATAGGGTCGCTTACTACTTGTAGTTATTGTAAGAAAAAAGGTCATCTGATCAGTGAATGCTTTAAACTTAAGAGAAAAAATGATTTTGATAAAACTCAACCACATGCTTGTGCGGCAGTTAGAGGTGATAGAGAAGCCTTAGTTTCGATTTGTTCTGACACTCCTGATGTCCAGGGTTCACAGTCCAGTTCTATTGATTCTATGGAGGATTATAAGCCCTTTATGTCTCAGGGATTTGTTTCACTCAGTGACTCTAGCGAAATAAAACCTGTCCAGATTTTGAGAGATACTGGTGCTGCACAGACGTTATTGTTAGAGGGCGTGCTTCCTTTGTCTGAGCAGACTTCTACTGGTGGGTCAGTTTTATTACAGGGTGTGGAGCTAGGCGTCATTGATGTTCCCCTGCATAGAATTAGTTTGAAGTCAGATTTAGTTACTGGACCTGTTATCGTAGGTGTTCGACCTACTCTTCCTGTTCCAGGCATTTCTTTGTTGCTAGGCAACGATTTAGCTGATGGAAAAGTTGTACCAGATCCTATAGTTTGTGAGAAAATCACTCCAGATGTTATGTGCGATAATGAAGATGATGACATTTATCCAGCCTGTGCTGTTACTAGAGCGATGGCCAGAAGACGAGAAATGGAGGCAGACCATAATCAAGCCTTTGACGAGACAGATTCCTCTGTTGATATTGATTTGAATGACACTTTCTTATCTGACCTTGATTGCACTCAAACAAGCATGGAACCACACAATATCAAGAAGCAAGAGAAGAAAGAACTTTTACCAAAATTTGGTGGTGAGGATGATGAGTTGCATCCACTAGTTAGCCAAGGCAAGGACATCCTCAGCCGAGAACGTCTACTCTCTGAACAACATAAAGACCCAGATATCATTCAACTTAGTAAGAGGGCACTTCCACCAGAAGAGGCCACTAAAGTTGGAGAATGCTTCTATATGCAAGATGGCATCCTTATGCGAAAATGGCGACCACCTGACGCCTCTCCAGATGAAGTGTGGCGTGTTGTTCACCAGATAGTGGTCCCAGCTGCTTATCGTCGAGATGTCATGAGTTTAGCTCACGATACACCTATGGCTGGTCATTTAGGTATCAATAAGACTTATAATAGGATTTTGAGTCATTTTTATTGGCCTAAGCTAAGGAAGGATGTTTCTGAGTTTTGTAAGTCGTGTCATGTCTGTCAGATGGTAGGTAAACCGAATCAGAAGATACCATCCGCCCCTCTCCAACCAATTTCAGCTTTTGAAGAACCGTTTAGTCGAGTGTTGGTGGATTGTGTAGGACCTTTGCCTAGGACCAGATCTGGGAACCAGTATTTACTTACCATTATGTGTACATCCACTCGATTCCCTGAAGCCATACCTCTTAGGAATATAAAGGCAAAGAGCATAGTTAAGGCCCTAACCAAGTTCTTCAGTTTTGTAGGAGCACCAAAGGCAATTCAGTCGGATCAATTGCAAGGCTCAAATTTTATGTCGGGGTTGTTCCAGCAAGTCATGCATGAGTTGGGTATTAGGCAGTATCGATCAACTGCTTATCATCCTGAGTCCCAGGGAGCGCTAGAACGTTTTCATCAAACCCTAAAAACAATGCTGAAGACCTATTGTTACCAGTATGAAAAAGACTGGGATGAAGGGGTTCATCTTGTACTATTTGCTGCACGAGAAGCAGTCCAGGAGTCTCTTGGGTTCAGTCCTTTTGAATTGGTGTTCGGTCATACAGTTAGAGGTCCTTTGAAATTGTTGAAGGAAAAGTGGCTGACTGAGACTAGTGATCTTAATCTTTTAGATTATGTGTCTGATTTCAAAGAAAAACTTTTCAATGCTTGTAAATTAGCACAAGAAAATTTGAAGGGTTCTCAGATGAAAATGAAAATGTGGTATGACAAAGATGCCAGAAATAGGGTGTTTAAGCCAGGTGATAAGGTTCTTGTATTTTTACCTATTCCTGGTCATCCTTTACAGGCCAGATTTTATGGCCCTTATGAAATTGAAAGCAAGATCAGTGATGTAAACTACGTAGTTAAGACACCAGGTCGACGTAAAGATAAACGGGTTTGTCACATTAACATGTTAAAAGAGTATTTTGAAAGGTGTGACCGAAATTCTGTAAAACCAGTTTCCACTTTAGCCAACGCTAAGACTGTACAAAATTGTATTAAGAGTGATACGAGTGTAGAGATGAATGAGAAAGATTGTAATCAGAGTGTCCGCTTGAAAAACTCAGAAATTTTGGCTGATTTTGATGCCAAACTTGGACATTTGAACATTCACCAAAAAGAACAAGTTAAAAACTTGATGAATAAGTACCATCAAATCTTCTCGGATGTTCCAAAGAAAACTAATGCAGTTTGTCATGATGTCATAGTGAGTGACGTTCTGCCTATCAAACAACATCCGTACCGTCTGAATCCAATAAAATTGCAGTACCTAAGAAGGGAAGTGCAGTATATGTTGGACAATGACATTGTTGAACCTAGTAAAAGTAATTGGAGCTCACCGTGTATTCTTGTACCAAAACAGGACGGTTCCTACCGATTATGTACAGACTTTAGAAAGGTGAATTCTGTTACCAAAACTGATTCATATCCAATACCTAGAATCGATGACTGTATTGACAACATTGGAAACGCGAAATTTGTCAGTAAATTTGACCTGTTGAAAGGCTACTGGCAAGTACCGTTAACAGAAAGAGCAAAAGAAATATCTGCTTTTGCTACACCAGATGGACTTTACCAGTATAAAGTAATGCCTTTTGGCATGAAAAACGCACCGGCTACATTCCAAAGGATGATTCACTCCCTTCTTCAAGACCTTGAGGGATGCGAGGCCTACATTGATGATGTCATCATATACAGCGACACATGGGACGAACATCTCCGAATCATGCGTGCTTTATTTGACATTTTAGCTAAAGCAAACTTAACTGTGAACCTTGAGAAGAGCGAATTTTGTCATGCCTATGTAGAGTATTTAGGTCATAAAGTAGGTCAAGGTTATGTTACACCTATTATGGCTAAAGTGGAAGCTATTGCAAAGTTCCCGATTCCTACAAACAAGAAAGAGTTAATGAGGTTTTTGGGCATGGCTGGGTTTTACAGAAAATTTTGTCCAGATTTTTCCTCAGTTGTAAGTCCACTTACAAATCTTTTACAAAAGAGGGTTAATTTTGAATGGACAAAGGACTGTGAAAAATCCTTCCATAAAATCAAATCTGTCCTTATGAGCAACCCAGTTCTGTCAACTCCAGATTTTTCCAAGCAATTTAAGCTTACTGTTGACGCTAGTGATGTTGGAATCGGGGCAGCTTTGTTTCAAGAACATAGTGATAATGTAGATAGAGTTGTTTCTTATTTTTAAAAGAAACATAAAAAAAGTCAACAAAAGTATTACACCAATTAAAAGGAATGCCTTGCTTTGTTGTTAGCCTTACAGCATTTTGATGTTTATCTGAATGTTACTTTGCATCCAATTCTTGTATATACGGATCACAACCCCCTGACATTTTTGCATAAATTGTCAAACAAGAATCAAAGACTGACTAGATGGAGTTTGTTGTTACAAGAATACAACATAACAATTAAGCATATCAAAGGCAAAGACAATGTTATTGCAGATGCATTGTCCAGAGTGTCATGAACAAATTGGATTTTTGTGTTAATGTACATATGTTTTAATAATATAAGTTTTCATTGACATTAAAACTTTTTAAGGGGGGAGGTGTTGTGAGATGTGTATTGTTTCATTATGTATATAATTAGTAACATTAAGTTTCTTGAACATTCCAGAGTGGTCAATATGTTTGGTCATTTTTTTCTTTATTCATGTCCAGAACTTTCCAGTAATATCATGTACTTACAATTTCTAGATTCTAGATTTATGATACTGTATAAATACCCTGTCAATTCGATGCATAGATATAATTTGTCGTATAAGCATCATTGAGGTATTACTGGGATATATTTTCACTGGGACATTGTGTGCAGCAACGGACACTCTGATGTATGTATTTTTAGATTTTTGCTAAGTTTGTACTTAATGATTTGTATATTACTGTAAATAAATTATTGTTAAGTTTAAACTGTGTGATTGATCTTTGCTGGCATTTAGGGTTATTCTGACCCATAACAGAACTAAGACTTTACTTACTTTTGATAAAAAAAAATGTTCAATCTGGTGAAAGTTTTACATTAACAAGAGTTGTATATGTTCTGAATCATGAAAAAGTTCTAATAAATCAATATTGAATGCCGAAACATCTTATTTTTCCAGGGCATATATATATAAGAATATATATCTCTTGATATCTCTGTTAAATCTAAAAAAGGAGGTTAAGAATTCCTACCCAGGTATTGTTGCCTAATATTTAGAGTGTTTGTCTACTAGCCATGTTAAATATTTATGCATGATTTGTTCATATAATAGGAAATATTTTGTTATTCTTTGTTATTCGATTTCTGATCAAACTGCTGACGTCATTATTATCATTTTGTGCCTGCATCCTTATTTGTCATAAAACATTTTCATTTTCTTGATTGTTAATAATCTAGAGTAGATTTACGGAAGTTAAATTGTTTTTTATAGGCAGCTACAGACAAGGTCAATACTAAAGATTGTTCTTGTAGCAGTTAAGCAGGAACTTCATTGTGGCCGTGAGGATTTAGAGTTAGAGTGGTGTAAAGTGGCATTATAGCTAAGCAAACATATAGTGCATTAAGAAGCAATAGAGAGTTTCCAATCTGTGCTATCTAAAAATTTCTGTTCCAAATTATTTTTAATACTCGATGTACATCTGTTTTATTGTGATATTTTACTGTGTTGATTTCTTTCTAGCTTATAAGGATTTGTAAAATAGCTGATAGAGGGAGTATTTTATGGAATTATAAGTAGATAATAGGACTCTGTAACTGTTGTTGCTTGATCGATGGGTTACACATTTACTTGCAAAAATGTCACGCATGATCATTGTACCATTTGTCGTAATATATTTTATTATTTGTATGTTATAAACATACATTTGTCTCATTTACATTTTAGATGATGTCAGATTGTTTGGTGTAATTTTTTTTACATATAGATTTCACTTTACTGACACAAGTTAATAAACTGCTACTCCATCATTAACATTTTAAGGAGGCTGGTGAGTCAACAAATTAATCCCAAATTAACCACCAGATTTAACTTATTTTTTTACATATGGTATCTTTAGCTGTCAACTATCATATGACAAAGAAAAAATTCAAAGATTTTAGTTTTAATATTTGTATATTTTTATATGGAGCTCTCCTTTTAAAGGAGATCGAAATAGTTTAAAAATGGCTTCCACTCCCTAGCCTCGTTAAATTTTGTGTTGTCTAAAGGTTGCTTACGTTAAACATGCAATTTATACCTTATGTGTGTGTATAATTGCATCACAAGACAATACGAGGGGCGTTCAATAAATAATGTCATTAGCTCGATGACATACAACATAGTAGTCATACATGTATGACATAAAGCTTGACTTTCTCTCATTATTGAATCTTTAATGAATTTATAACAGTTTATGTGACCACTTTTCATCACATAGTTTTGTCGTGAGAAGCTGGGAAACAAGGGCTATTCGAGACAATGCATTATAAATGAAGGGTAAAGAATCAGTAAACTAGAGTGAAAATAAAAGCTACATTAAAGCTGCTGTAAAACTTGTGAAAAATCCCAAAGAAATATTCTCTGAAATACGTTGTATGTGACATTTACTGCAACCGATGCCTGTTTTATAGATAAATTAGCAGGTCAACGATAAAAAATTATATAATGAGTATCAAAAATGGGTACCCTCCTTGCCAAAAAAAATTATAACAACTTATGTACTGTTTGCCAAATTTCAACAAATTATATTTGATGTTGTATGAATGACTTTAAGACACATAGAATATTTGATAGACATCATATCGTGAGTAGTTTACACTGTTTTTAAGAAACGTTTGACAGTAATTAAACTTGGTACTCTAAGGTCACCCTGTATTTTGAAAAATAGGTGAAAACGACAGCGTGTACCAAAGTCTTAGCAATTATTTTACAATATCAGTAATTGTAGTAATCCACGTTTATTTTATATTCAAACAGATATTGAAACATGAATCTATTGCATTTAAACAAAATTTAACATAAGATGTACTTGATAAAAACGGCGAAGGTCTGTCAAGAGCAAAGGTCTGCAAGAGCAGAAAAACAGATTTATATGCAATTTTCTTAAATATTAGTGGTATTATTGTTCAAATTCGTATTCAGAGAGACAGTTTAATATCTGGAGGTGTCTACAAAGCAGTTTTTTTGCAAAGAAATCGAAAGATTTATCAGAGAAAGGACCCAGAATCAGGAATCCACTACATTGAATTTCTTCATGACAGCGTTTAAACTCGCATGCCCTAAAGAGTAAAGGGGTTTACGGGATAAACAGAAAGTTAATGTTTTTTCACATTAACAACATTTGCCAGATCTTTGACCTTTTGACTTGTTTCTATTTCCAAACTTGAAAAAAACACCTTTCATAAGGAAAAAACAAGTCCAGGATATCATTGGATCTGCCATTTTCCAGTATACTAAGGGTCATACCCAAAAAATGAGTTCTAAAAACAATAAGAAATTGGATAAAAAATGTAACGGACATGTGTTTGAATTAAAAGAGATTAATAAGTAAAATCATGAAGACTTAATCATTGAAAAGCGTCGTTTGCTTCTTTCTTAGCCCCAATGACATTATTTATTGAGCGCCCCTCGTATCTCCGGTCAACCGGGCACAGTTGCTGTGTGCTCCATATTATAATTCGGTAAAGAAAACAACTCTGTAAACAATATTCATTGTTCAGAGCGACAGTTCAGCTGCATATAATTGCTGCATAATAATTGTTTAACCTCTTCTATCTTTTGTAACAGTTTCAGTTTCCACTTTCTTATAAACTCCATGCTATTTTATATTGAAAAAATAATAGTGTTGATATTTATTTCAATTAACTTTCATTATATCCATCCATCTTTAAAAGTAATTGTTTTTAATATAAAAATTGTATGAATTTGTGCTTGTTGATTTCGGTACAATATCTTCATGTGGACAATTGAACCACAAATCTAAGATTTCCTGTGAAAGTGTCTGCATCAGTAATGAAACACATCAAAACCTTTGTCTAGGTAATCCATCATGACGTGGAAAGAGTAACTAAAAGAACAGCAGGAATGCATAAATTTTATTTATATGTCAGATTAAATTACAATCATAGCAACTTCTGAACATCATATGAAAACAACGTTACCATTCTTATCATATTATACTGAACTGCATATAATGAAATATCTATAACGGTTACTGGAAATTATTGATAATAAATTACAAATATTTATTTTCTTAATACGAGAGGCATTAGAATGATGTGCTGTCAAGTAATTGTATCTTTATTTTTCTTATATCATTAGTTTTCTAAAATTATTGATTCGAGTAAGATTTTTTTTATCTGGAGAAAGTGGGAAGTTGTTCAGATTCATATAAGAGTGAAATAATCGATGACATGTTAGTTTCAGTCTGATCCATTGATCATTACCACAGATAATGTTGTATCTGGAATGTTTGAGTACAGATGACCACCATCATATACTTGTATCCACACTCTGTCCCCAACCTGTAACTGGTGGACAACAAGGTTTGAGGCTGACTGATGGATATACGCAGAAGTTGGATGGACATAAGCCAAGACTCCTGCCTTTGGTGATCCATTAATCATTATTTGTGTATAAAATACTTGCTGATGTGCTGCCACATTAGTACAGAATATGATGTAGAGTCCAGTCTTTGGGGCAGTAAACACTCCTGTTGTAGGGTTGTATCCTCCTCCCACCTGGTATATGAATTTTGGAAATTTAACAATATCTCCACTTGCATATGTATGTTGCCCGTTTGTCTCTCCTAAAATTCCAGCTGTAAAAGCTACATTGGATTGAACACCTAGTAAAAATACACAAACAATAAAATGGAGTTCTATAATTGTCATGAATGGTAAATTGAAATTTTATAACAGGTTCATATCTCTGTGTAAAATTAATGCAACCAATTACCACAAACATGATATTGTATGATGTATGTCTATGTGTCAAAAATGTTTTTTTTAAAGTCATAGGTTCTGTAAGGTCTATTAAAAGGGAATGTTGCAAACTTGAATATCTTTTATTCAATTGAGGGTAGTGTTTGCAGTCTAATAATTATTGTTCATTTATTTATAGGAATTAGTATTATTTTGTAAAACAAAACAAAAAGTTTATCTTGAATGCATAAACCTGTACCGATTATTCAATAGTTTTATATACAATGTATTAAAAACATGAAATGTGTGAAACAGTTTAGGTTTTAAAGCTAATTATAACATTTTTACGTAAAATGACACTATGCATAGATCAATGAATTAACTATTTCTTTTATGTCCCTTTTCAAACATAGAAATAATGTAAAGTGGAGAAAGCATACATTTCGTGAGAGAACTCACATAAGGAGAAATTAGGTTTTCTTAAATTTTACAGTTTAGAAAACTAAGTGGGAGGAACCTCAGAAAAGAATTAAAATATGAATAAACCCCTTATCCCCCATTGCAAAAGAAAAATGAAATAAACTTTATTAACAGTTTTATCATTATCTTGTCTTGTATTTAAAAAAAAAATATTTTTCAGGACAAATAAGTCCCTTAATTAGTAAAAGTTGCTCTCTTATTACACTGTACTTATCGTTCTTTTCTGAACAAAAAGAAAAAAATAAGAGTAGGCATACGTACGATTTTTAAAATGGATAATTGTATTATTAAGTTGGGTGATCTCATTTTGCTGTGACTTTGTCAGTGCTTGGATCTCACTCTTCATTTGTTGCTTCTGTGCATCCAAACTGTAAAGAGATGTTGTTAGCCATGCTGATCGAGTTCATTCATGTCCACTTCACTTTATCAAATTAATATTGTCGACATTGCAACATGTGCAATCTAGACAATTTTAACACGATATATTGTTGAAATTGTTAGTACTTCTATATAATTTATTGACATTGACAACAAGGCAGTGTCGACAATGTTAAGCTTTTCGTGCATCATTATGATGTGATCGCATTGTTCACAATGTTTACGCGATATCGAATTTACATCCTCTATATTGATATTATTTCTACATTTAATGTCGACGTTCACATCGAATTGTATACAATGTTGATATGATTTCGAGTGTACTTCGTCTACAATGTTATAGTTTCCGTGTCAACATCGTCAACAACGCAATGTAATAAATGCTGATTTGAGACTGAGTTTTCATCGCGAACGTTGTGCTAAAGACGATGTAATTTATGTAAACAAGAAGAAAAGGTTTAATGTTTACAAGATGTTGACTTGATTTCGCCCAAAATTGCAATGTCGACACTGCTAACAATATAAACAAGAAAACAGAATGCAACGTTGAAACGATGTCGACTCAATATCGTCCAACATTGCGATGTCGACAATGTGAAGGATGTAAATGAACAAAAAAACTCTAAAAAGATTTCTACTCGATATAGTCAGTGGCGGATCCAGAAATTTTGAAAAGGGGGGCCCGCCCAGTTTCAGGTCAGGGTAGGGTCCCACAGCCGCACCAAAAAACATTTCATGTATTAAATATTGTGTAATTTTTGGGACACAAAAGGGGGGCCCAGGCCCCCTGGCCCCCCTCTAAATCCGCCAGTGATAGTTTAACACTGCTATAGAGATAAACAAAGACTTTGTCCAACATTGCTATATCGACAATGTATTCAAAATAAGACAGTGCAAAGTCGACACATCACCTGACATTTGAATGTTAAAAATTGTTTCAATAGTTAAAGTTATGATAATAATAGAATGAGGAGCAATGCGGAAATGTGTTTCATGAATAGGAAGGTATATATACAAAGATGTCCATAATATCATTAAAGTATCATGCGCTCCGAGTACCTCGCTGTGTTATTGTGTACATCCAACAGAGAAAATGATAGATATCTGTCTCGTAGTTCCAGGTCTGTGATTGTGGCAGACATGTTGTTCATCATTTTGTCTTCAATGTGTTTGACTGTCTGCTCTATTTCAAATGTAAAGATGTTATCCAGCCTTCTTATGTCTTCTGAAGTAGACATATTGTGTTGTATAAGCATGGAAGTAGAATTCAAAATCTGAATCTGGTCTTTCAGCATTGTATTCTCTGGAAGTAAAAATGCTGTTGTTGAATTCAGTTTTTCATTTAAGCAAATATCATGCTGTGATGGATTGGTTGAAGAATTCAAGTTGTCTAGTCTTTCTTTCAAGATTTTGTTTTCACTTTCTAACAATGATATCTAAATTTGAGCTGTCTGATTCCGTTGCCTCAGTGTCTAAAACCCTTCCTCTAGTAACTTTTGTTGCTGTTCAAAACGCTGATTTTTTAGAGCTTGTTGTTTTTGATCCATCAATATAGAATCCAATACTCTTTCTAAATGAAGAAGTTGTTTGTACACATCAGGATCAGAATGTCCATTAGATGCCGACGCATTGGTTTGCCCTTGGAACAACAGACTCTCTGCTTCTAAAAATGTACATAGAAATACCATGAAGATGCTTGAAATCCAGTGCATTTTGGTAAACTGTAATGGAGCTCAGTCATTCAAACACGTTTAGCCAGATGATGTAGCTTTATCAAAAATAAAATTATTATCATCTGATAAAACAAAATCATATGTAATCCTTGATAATTGAAATCTTTGACCTATATCAAAAGCTCGGGTTATCATTCAGGTATTGCATTATCTAAAACTATTGATTTATTTACAATACATTACGTGAACTACATAAATGTTTAAGGAATGACTCTTAGATCAGTTTACGCTTTATAATCCGCTTCGCAGATTATTAAAAGCGTAAACTGACCAAACCAGGTTATAATCGAATAATTTGGCCAAGAATTAAAGTCATTCCTTATAATTTTAATTCTAAAATAATTAAACAACTGTGGGTGTAAAATTGTGCTGCTTTTTATGAGTTCAAATTTGCCGATTAATAATACATTCCTAGTTAGGAAGTGATGTGAAACAAGAGGAGATAATAACTGATACACAGATCTAGCAGCCTTGATGTTTGTTTTCATGAGGTAAGATCGAGCTACTATTTGAAGTTTAGGTTCATTTGTTAAATCTGGAATTTTTCATGAATCCAAAGGACTGAAAATGAGGGGATTGCATGGATATAGATGATTCAGCTGGTTGCAAAGGGGGTGTGTCCCCATACCAAACCGGATTATTGAGAAATATTTTGCGTTCCTTTTTGGAAGTCAACCAATGAGAGACTAGAATACAAACAAAAATTAATTATTAGAAAATGTTACTAATAAGATAACATTTTTCCCTATTTGATTTAAACAAGCGAATTCAAAGATTTGTGGTCCCCCGCTTTCAGTGTCTTAGTTGATGGAATGCCATTATTTTTGGCATATTGTGTCAAATATTAACGCCCTATCATATGTCATTAAAATGTAATTGTCATGTTCTAAATTTTGAATTTACCGGAATTTGATTCCCCATTGTTTCCCTCACTACCCCAAAGGGCCATGATTTGAATAATTTAAATCTTTAATACACGATGATGTTTACATATCAATATGGCTTAAAATAGCTTTTCTGATCTTGGGACTTTTCCTTTTATTTTTCAATGTAAAACTTTGATCCACCATTGTTGCCCCAACCTACCTTAGGGGGTTATGATTTGAACAAATTTAATTCTACCTTACCCCAAAATGCTTCCATATAAATACTAGTATCACTTATCAATAACCATGGCTTTGCTTTTCTTGAAAAGATTTAAAATATATTTTAATCTGACTACTATTTAGGGATAGTGCACGCAAAACACAACACTATTATATAAATAGTAGAGCATGGGTTATATAGAGCTAGAGACAAACTGACAGGAAGCATAATAATTTATAATGTGTGTATAATTGCATCACAATACTAAAGGACAAGATAGGGTATTGGCCGAATCAGGCCCTTTATTTGATTTTAAAATGAGAACACTGGTAAAATTGTGATAGTTTGTTGTTAAGAAGTTAAAATGAATCGATGCTTACTTTAAAACAAGCACTAATTTAGATTCAAAGCTAACTTTGAAGCAACTAGAGGGTGCAGAAGTAGGTCTTTTGCATTTTACAGAATTTCCTCAATTCTGGTGGAATTTCATCATATTCATCATTAAAAATAGAGCACAAGCTTGCCTATCTGAAATTTTTACACATAAACTGCATCTGATATGAGTGTATAAAATATATAAATTTTGGTAGATAGGCAAACGTGTGATCTATGTTAAACGAAACAAAATGCGCTGTAAAATCGATGAAAATTTGCATAAAAATGAGAAATTTCGAAAATTAACCTATTTCCTGACCTCACTGTGACCCCTGTATATTCTAAATCTTAGAACTAATACTCATTTTGTGGCAGGGACAATAGGTTTTTATGGATAAACTGTTGGATCATTCTGAAAGACATCCAAAGTCTGGGACCAAATACTGGTCTTACCCTATCTTGTTCTTAAATGATGTTATTTTCTCCCTCGTTTCACTCCTCCGCAAATAAATATTTTCTTGACTAATTTATTGAAAAACAAAGAAAAAGAATATACTGTAGGATTGTTGCGTTCGTTACAAATCGCATTTTTATTCCAAAACATACAAATCAAACTCAAAAAATTTTACAAAATAAACAATGCAAGGGCTGGGAGGGCAGGGAAAGCCAAAGACTTACTACAACCTGCGATTCTTTGTAACGAACGTCGCATTAATCGAACATTCCCCGGTAAAAGTATTTATAGTGAGCGCTAAACCGCTCGTGCATGAAAAACCAGTTTCTTTAGATACGAAGTTACACGGAGAATACCGAAGTAAAAACGTAAAGAAATAAATAGAGGAATGTCTTAAAATGAACAGTGGAAAAAGAAGGTGTACACATTATTGATAACAACATTAAGAGTATGTCTATTTTGAAGGTCGAAGTTGAAGGATTAGAACAAAATGACTTTAATTCAGGTCCATTACAAAATGTCATTTACAGCAACATGTAAACATTTAATGGATACAATATAATACTAAGAAATCATATCAGTAATATTGGAAACATCACATTTGGTGGTTTTTAGTGAATTTTTAATGTTCTTTCATATTCATTAGTTATCGGTTATTGTTGATTTAATTCAGTCGGCATTTTTTTCAATTTATGAAGTAAGTTTCGGTTTAGAATAAAATAAAGCACCAAAAGACCTTGTTGGTCTTAACCTGATCCATTGATCATGATCACAGAAAAGGTTGTTTCTGGAGAAGCTGAGTACAGATGACTACCACTAAAGACTTCTATCCAGACTCTGTCACCCACCTGTAACTGGTGGACAACAAGGTTGGAGGCTGATTGGTGGACATCTATATTAGATGATCCAACATAAGCCATGACTCCTGCCTTTATGGAACCATTAATCTTTATATATGTCCAGAAGGTTAATATGATCATCTGCCACATTAGTACAGAATATGAGGTAGAGTCCGGCCTTTGGGGCAGTGAATACATGTATTCCTGTTGTAGGGTTGTATCCTCCTCCAACCTGGTAAATGACTTTTGGGAATTTAATTGTACCTGTATATGTATGTTGCTGACTATACTCTCCTAAGATTCCAGCTGTGAAAGCTACATTGGATTGGACACCTAAAAATACACCAGACTTTAGAGTGCAGTTTTCCTTTGATTTGGTATTTAATATTTTATAACAGGTATATAGCTGTTAATAATTAGTGTAAAAATTACCATTCATTTATGATGTTGCATGGTTTTCATCTAATGCAAAAATATGCAATAGGTTATGTTAAGGCTACAAAGAATTTATTTGAAAATGTTTTCTTTGATCCATATTTCCTAGTAGTTGGTGTTTATTAAAATATCTTAAAGTTTCTTTAATAATATCAGATTTATTTTACTGTATCTTATTTTTGTGGTCATTTAGGAGTGTGAAAATCTAATATTCACAATAATGTAAATGTAGAAACAATTAAAAAAACTATGAATGTGTTAAATATTTCCTTGAGTTGTGGAAATCCACCATTTTACACATAATTTTTTTTTATTGCCCCAGCAGTATATGATTACATGAATGGCGCCAAGGTTGGGGAGCCCTGGACTCACCAAACTGACAAACAGAGGAATTTAAAGACATTACAGTGCATAATACATATACATAGAATATATATATGAAAAAAAATTATGAAATCTTATGATGTACATTGAAGTCATACTTTTAAGATGAAAAATATTTCCAAGAAATGACATTAACATCTCTATGATATATGATAATGCTGATCAAATGACTATTTACTTTATCGGGAAGTATATATGAACATGTTACATGGCACTATTATTTGTCAATGAACTAATTTCAATATGAACACTATAAATTCGACCAGGACAATTTTTTCAATGAAAAAAAAAAGACAACTAACAAATCCTTTCACACCACATTCATACAATATGTGTATGTATCGACAGATAAGTTATCAAAAAAAAAAAATGGATAGCATAGTGATTTTAAACAAGTACATAATTATTATAAGCATGTGCAAGAACAATTTTAACCATTAGAAAACAATGAGGAAAAAACACCCCATTTCTTTTCAAATATAGGCAAATCATTATTTTTTTTATACATAAATCTTTCAATTTTATAGTAATCACTAATTTCTTTTTTAGCTCCATCAATGGTTGGTAATGTCTTACAAAGTCTTTTCTTATAAATATGTCTTTTTACTATACATATTAAAAGGTTCAGTATAATATGGTATTTACCGTCTCTACCAAGTATAACATCTATAAGGTTTATTTCAATGTTCTGGTCAGTTTTATCATTTATCCATTCTACTAGATTATTCCATAGTATATCAACATATAAACATTCCCAAAACAAGTGGGTGATCGATTCAGGATGCATACCACAAAAAGTACAGAGATCAGAATTTACAATCCCTATTTTTTTTTAAATAAACATTAGTGCTCAAAATTCTATGAACAATTCGATAATGAAACCATCTAAGTTGCACATTTTCAGTGATACTAAAAATAATCTTATTATGAGTTTTCCACCACATTTGGTTTATATTCAAATCTAAAGCATTTTCCCATTTACTTTCATATTTAGGTTTATTCCATCTAGAAGAAATTAATATATCATAAAAATCTCTTGATCCCTTTTGACTCTTGAAAATTGTTTTGAAGAAACTGGGATAATAGGGAGAGTTATAAAGAACATCCTTAACAGTATAAGTTAAATTCAATTTTCTGACATTTTGTATGACACCATGAAATAGTGTAAAAGGGGTTGACAGATTATACACCTCACAGAATTCTTCAAAACTCATAAGCTGGCCATCAGGAAGAAACAAATCTTTTATGTACTTTACACCTTTTTCAGCCCAATGTTTAAAGTATATACAGTTGTTAAATATCTTAGTATTGTCATTGTACCAAAGAGGATCTAGCATAGACAAGCTGTCAGACTCGATTATATTTCTTAATTCGTAAAAAGCATCAAAAACATCTTTCCAAAAATGATTTGAAATTCTATTGGAAATTAATCTTGTAAAACTGTTACCATAACAGGGAAGGAATTCTACTTCTGGTGTTATACTATAAAGCAAAGTTTTCCATGCAGAAGCATTAACATTGCTAAACAATCTACGAATCCATGTAATTTTTAAACCCTTACAAAAATCTTTAACACTTATCATTCTTAAGCCACCTTTTTCATGGCACTGTATTATACAATTCTTTGCAACCTTAGGAGGTTTATTGCTCCAAATAAAATTAAAAAACATTTTCTCAAGGTCCTGTAAAAATTTAAGGGGAGGATTCGGCAAGGAAATTAACAGGTGGGTAATTTTAGGAAAAAATGATTGACTTTACTACTGTAATTTTGCCGGCCGTTGTCAACAGTCTTTTTGACCAAGAGCCCATTATTTTTTTCATTTCGACAAGTTAAGATTGGAAATTAAGTTCATTCATAGAATTTGGGTCCAAATCTACAGAATAAGTTATACCTAATACAGTGAATGGTTCCTGAGACCAATGGAGATTAAAATCTGAGCAAATATCAACCTTTTCTTGAGACATGGAGCCAATTTTTATGCATCTAGTTTTTTCAAAATTTGGTTTAAGACCAGAATATTTAGAAAACTGATCTACCAGTGATAGGGCGCAAGTAAGAGAGGCTTTTGTACCATCCAAAAGGATGACTGTATCATCTGCATATTGCAATAGTGTAAATTCATTTCTTTTAATAAAAATTCCTCTGATAGCAGGATTGTTTCTTATCATAATACCCATGATTTCAGCGCAAAGTACAAATAAATAGAGTGAAATGGGGTCCCCCTGTCTACAACCTCTTCCAATATCAAAAAATTCTGAAAATATGCCATGCTGGATTACACATAACTTTGCATTTGAAAACAACAATTTATTCCACTTTATGAACTTTTCACCAAAACCAAAGAATTGTAGAACTTTAAAAATAAATCTCCACGAAACTGAGTCAAATGCTTTCTCAAAATCAATCAGAAGAATAAGTCCTGGGATCTTTTCCTCATTACAATAGTGAATAACGTCATAGAGTAGTCTAGAATTTTCACCAATATATCTATCTTTAAGAAATCCCTTTTGGTTTTCATGAATAAGCGAGGGGAGAACACTTTTAATTCGTTCGGCTAAAACACTGGACAGCAACTTATAAGTAACATTGAGAAGAGAGATAGGTCTCCAATTTTTCAAGTATTCTCTGGGTTTATTTCCCTTTGGAATTACTGAGATTATGCCTTGAGTTTGAGTCATTGCTAAACATCATTTATCATAACTGCAATTAAATGAACTTATCAAAAATTTGCTTAAATCAGACCAAAAAAATTTCAAAAACTCTGTAGTGAATCCATCTGTTCCAGGGGTCTTGTTATTTTTCATTTTTTTCAAAGCATTTAAAATTTCAGACTGGGAGATACCATTATCTATTAGTGATTGTGTATCTGTGCTGAGTTTGGGAACTTTGCAATCTACTAAAACTGTGTTTAAATCAACATCAGTTAGTGAATCATCTACATTTTTATATAGATATTGATAGAAGTGTTTAAGATTGTCTAATATTTCTTTTTGATTTACAATTGAATTAATTCTACTATCAATAATTTTTGTTATATTTTTATTTAAATAGTTTCTTTTTTCTAGAGCACAAAAATATTTTGTTGGTTTTTCACCATCCTCAATCCATTTACGATGTGTTCGTATCAAAAGCCCTTCTAGTTCATATTTTCTAATATTTTCAAGTTCAACCTGTAGCTCATCCAGTAAATTTCCATAAATTTGTAGATGGTGCATGTTAAACATTTCATGCATAAATTTTACTTGCATTTGAAGAAGTTCTTTCTTTTTTTTCCTCTCTCTGGATTTTTTACTGGAAAAGCAGATTGCAAACTCTCTAATTTTCATTAAAATAATTTCTAGTAATAAATTATCGTCAATTGTTAGTGTTTTCACCTATCAAGTATTCTACCTGAGTATCAGAAATAATTTGTTTGACCTTCGTAACAAAATCAAGATCTTTCAACAGCGAATTATTAAAGCGCCAAAAGCCTTTTTCTTTAGAAAAATTGTCAAATCTTAGTTGAAGTTCAATTATTGAATGATCTGTTCTATAGCCTGGGAGGATATTTACCGTATCTAGTCTTAACATCAGTTCTTCTGATATTAAAAAGAAATCTAATCTAGCCTGCTTGATAGGAGATTTTTTAGCCCAAGAGAACATTTTTAGATCTGGATTGCAAACGCGCCATGGGTCAACTAAATTGAATCTATCCTTTAATTTTTCTACTTCAGATTTACTTTTTGTATTATTTTCACGCACATAGTTGTAACAATCAAGATCATAATCTTGTACAAGATTCCAGTCCCCACAGACTATAACAAAATCATCTTCAAAATCATCAATAATATTTGCAAGATCAATATAAAAATCTGGATTATCTTTGTTCGGGCCATATAGATTAATAGAATATCTATTGTCAATGAAGATACTTGAAACAATATAATTTCCAAGGGGATCAAGTTTGACTTTTGAAATTCTGGCTTCTACTTTGTCATTAAAAAGTGTTAAAATACCTCTTGAGTCACTGGACCCTGAACACATCAAAAAATCAAGTCCCCATTGAGAATAAACAATATCTCTCTCATTTTCTGTACAGTGTGTGTCTTGTAAGCAATGAAATGTTGCATTATGTTCCCTTAAATATTTAAAAACATCTTTCCTTTTACTGTGATCATGTAGCCCTCTAGAATTCATGGAAATAATTTTAAGCTTACTAGCCATACTCAGTATACAGATTCCAACAAGTATTCAACATACACATAATTACACATACACAAAGTTCAGTCATTATAGACTTCCTGCATACGCTTAGACGAAAACATTCCTGAAAAAAAGCGGAGAGAGAGAATTTAAAAACAAGATGTGTTTGTGAAACACTATGCGCCGGGCGTCAACAAAGTTCGAAAAAGCTATTTTTAGTATATAGGTCACAGTCAAGGTCACAAAGTCATTGACCTTGGTGTTGTTTGTAAGAACTTAATTAGTGGTGTATGCATACTAAATATGAAGTCCCTATCTCCTATGGTTCAAAAGTTATGGCAAAAAGTGGAAAAAGCTATATTTAGCATATAGGTCACAGTCAAGGTCACAAGGCCATTGACCTTGATGTCATTTGAAGGAACTTAATAGTGGAGTATGCATACTGAATATGAAGTTTCTAACTCTTATGGTTCAAAAGTTATGACAAACAGTTGAAAAAGCTATTTTTAGCATATAGGTCACAGTCAAGGTCACAAGGTCATTGACCTTGATGTCATTTGAAAGAACTTTATTAGAGGAGTATGCTTACTAAATATGAAGTCCCTATCTCCTATGATTCAAAAGTTGTAGAAAAAGCTATTTTTAGCATATAGGTCACAGTCAAGGTCACAAGGTCATTGACCTGATGTCATTTGAAAGAACTTTATTAGTGGAGTATGCATACTAAATATGAAGTCTCTATCTCTTACGGTTCAAAAGTTATGACAAACAGTTGAAAAAGTTACAAACAGACAGGACAAAAACAATATGCGCCCCGAAAAAATTCGGGCGCATAAAAAACAAAAAAGAAACACCATGTTATGTATAAGGGCTGCTTATGAGAAATAATTACAAGTCTGTATACTTCATCCAGGTCGTTTCAGCGGGCTTACGGTACTGTAGCTCCACGTCATTTTTCACCTCGATTATACGCGTTTTGAGACCGGATTGTCTATGTTAATATGCTTCTTGGGACAGGATACCACGTTTTTTCTTAAGATGGCTGGGTAAGTCTGTTCTCACAGCTATCCCTTTTGATAAGTTACTGTTCCTCGCCTTTGATAGTATGGCATTGCGGTATTCCATCCTGGCGAACTTCACGATTATGGCTTCTGGTGCCGACTCCTTATAAAAATTGGTGGTCATGTTGTTCGGGTTTCCCGGGATACGGTGAGTATTCTGGATAATCAATTGTCGGATGCTCTCCTCATCAATGCCTAATTTCTCAGTAAAAAACTTTCTGACAACTTCTGCAACGTTTTCTTTTTCACTTTTTTCCACACCATATCTAAGAACATTATACTTCCTAGACCTTGTTTCTTTGTAAATAATGTAATTCTTCAGCTCCTCGACTTCTGACTCTAGTTTCTCAACAGCTTTCAGTTTTGAGATGGAAGACTCCATGTCTGTAACCCGGTCGTCCTGATTTTGAACAGCTTTCTCAAGGTCGACCAGCTTTTGGTTAAATGCACAAAATTTGTCGTCGATGGATTTTTTTCATAGTAGTCAACCGCTCGTCAATGTTCTTCTCCATCGTTCTGAATAACTGTTTCATCAATTCCTTTAGGTCATTATTAGAAATATCCCCCTTCTCGCCTTCTCTGCACTTCCTGTGTCTTTTGACTCACTCGCTCGAATTTCCTCTGCTGAAGTTTTCTCCGGTTCTTTTAAGAATTGATCAAGGGCACCTCCTTGAGCTTTTTGACTAGTCCTACCTTTTCCTGGCATTCTGTGTTTGAACACGGCCCACTTCAACTGTCTGTTATAGCACTCAAGCCCTTTAAATAGAGAAAAAAAAATCTCGCGCCACTCGACACGTCTACATCGTACCCTGCACGCACCGGAAGACATATAATACACATAATATTTCCTGAGGCTATTGCTCCAGAGTCATCATATTATTTGAAAATATGTTATATTTTACAGTCTCGCAAAACTATTAAGAGTGAGCACCTGAATTATGAATCAATACAATCCTCACCCCTTAATTCCAAAAATGAAATGTTTTTTTTTAGCAGCAATAGGATATAAAATTACACTAGCATACAAAACTTCCAGTGTATTTTGAATACGGGTTTCTGCTCTATTTGAAATAGTGAAAAAAAAACACAGCTTTAAACATTTTTTTTTAAACAAAATTTTATACAATTTGAAAATAATGATATATTCTATGACGTCATTTTATGGATAAGTCTTATATATATTATGTCACCAAACGTCCAAGTAATTTGAAAAGCATCTGAAATTGAAATACTTATGTTTTCAAAATTTCACAGGTCTAAATTTAGGCCTAAAGTAAAAATTACAAATATACATACGATTCTTAAGATGGATAATTGTATCATTCAGTTTGGAAATGTCATGCTGATGGGAATTTGTCAGTGTTTGAATCTCACTCTTCATCTGTTTCTGCTGCGCATCCAAACTGGAAAGGAAAGACGATAGATGTGCTGTGATATTGTGTACGTCCAGAAGTGAAAGTGATAAATATCTGTCCCGTAGTTCCAGGTCTGTGATTGTTGAAGATACGTTTTGCATCATTTTCTGTTGACTGTCTATAATCGTCTGCTCTATTTCAAAGCTTAAGATGCTCTCCAGTCTTTGAATAATATTTTCTGGTATTGTCAAATTTTGTTGTGAAAGGGATGAAGAATTGAAGTCGTCTAGTCTTTCTCTCAAGATTTTGTTTTCACTTTCTAAAAATGAAATCTTCATTTGGGCTTTCTTAATTTCTTCCTCTAATAACTGTTGCTGTTGTTCAGATTTCTGAACTTATTGTTTCTGATCCATCATTATGGAATTTAACACGGTCTCCAGATGAAGAAGTTGTTTGTACACATCAGGATCAGAATGTCCACTAGATGCTGTGGTAGCATTGGTTTGTCCATGGAACAACAAACTCTCTGCTTTCAAAACTGTGCACAGAAGTAGTATAACCCAATGCATCTTCGTGATTTGCATAAAAACTCAAACAGACAGGATAATAAAGTGGCGTGACTTTATCTTAAAGCAAAATAAAATTATCTGATAAAAATGAAATCATGATGCTGCTAAATGATCACTGTTATATTTAACCTGTATATTAAAATTACTGGTAACCATTTATGTATATTTAAAAAAGAATAATTATTGTTAAATTTGTAAAAAAAAAAAAAAAAAAAAAAAAAAAAAAAAAACGCACCAATTCCAAAAACAATGTTCCTTAAAAAGTTAATGTGTTGGGTTAACCTATGAAAAAGACATTTCTGATCGAAATTGCTCATTTTTTATGTTAGAAAACCTTTTCAAATATCATTCCCATCTCAAGAACCACTGAGCTAAAATCAATAAAAATAGTAGCGTAAAGATTTCTTAGGTGAATTGTAATCATTTTAATTCAAATTTATGGGTCTGAACTTTCCTAGTGCGGTCAAGTCAGTGGTGTTTTCAGACCCATTTTCATGATTTTCTGTTAAGTCTAAGTTGTAAGTACTGGAAATTTATATTATCCCCCCCTACAAAATTGTTTTTTTTTTCTCATCTTTATATTGTGTGTCTGTTTAAAATATAAATGTAATTGTTACTAATACTTTTGAAAATTAAAAAAAAATCATTTAAACGTCACAAAATGGCAACACACGATAAACTGTTTTACAGACGTTTTACTCATTGAAGAAGGATAATATAAGATGTTGTAATGATGAGAGGATTATGGAAAGAAATAAGCGTAGAAATTTCTTAGGTGAATTGGAACCATTTTTATTCAAATGAAAGGACAAGTCCCATTTCAGGCAGTGTCATTAAAGGAAATTCAAGTTTGACCAATTTTCCCCCCCCCCCCACCTTTTGAAGTAAAGTGGAGCTATTGACATTATTATGAAAATTCAGTCCTTTATCTATAAAAATAAGAAATCCACTGATTAATTGAATTGAAAAAGGATCTTGCAAGCAATCTCAACGAGGTTTGCTCCTTAGCTTTCAAGCAAAGTTTTATCTTGACCTCTGTTTTAAAAATTCTACATATTAATGTTTTAGTTCTTACAATTAATTTCGATTCTATAATGCTAATTTAAAAAAAATTATTCAATCAAAACCCCATAATTAAATTTCATGCAGAAAACATTTATGGAGGAACTATATTTTATGGCGGTATTTTTTTTAGAAGAAGAAACCTTACAAGTTTGACAGACCGGAGATGTACAGTGCCACCAATTGATAAAACTATATCTTTATTGCGCACAAAAAATACATTTTTTTCGGTGGGTGGTGCTGTAGCTCTCCGGTCGGTCAAATCAATATATTTTTTTCGTAGAGCTACAGTTCTGCAGCTAGAAGGATTATGAATATAACCGCTAATACTTCAGTTAACACCTCTTCTTTGTTAAGAAGTGTGAATGTACTGGTTGGCAAAACTATTTAAAGAAAGGCTTCAAGTTGGTAGGTTTTACATTTTAACATAGTACGATAGTCATTATAATTACGAGTAAAATGATATACAGTACACCTACTATCTCTCTCGCTGCTCAAAGATATTGCTAAAAATAGCTTAGTTTACACATGCATGAGAGCTCACACAAATGACATCACAATAGCCTTACTGTAGAAATAATTTTTCATGCCCTGTTCACACGGGGAATTTAATTTGAATTAAATGTAAGTTACTGTGAATTAGCTTAGCGTTCACACGGAGAATTTAATGCGAATTAGTTTAACTTGAATTAATTTACTGCGAATTAAGTTACTGCGCATTAACTCCGTGTGAACGATAAGCGAAGCTAATTTGAGTTCAATTTTGACGCATGCAGAAGGCCAGAATTAAGTCACAGGACACATTTTGGTGGTTTGATATAGGTCTCTGTGCTATATTTGGTTCAAAAATAAAGGAAAAGTATGTTAATTTCCAACTGTATACCTGTAGCCACTATGATAAAACAAATGGATGGCCATGCATACATGACGTGATTTACAAATGACGTCAATATCCTTACTGAATAGCCTTTTTTGTAGAAATAAAATTTTAATTCACATTAGTTAACTTCACTTTAGCTGTCGTGTAATTCGCATTATAATTTACATTAATTTACTGCGAATTAAACGCTCCTTGTGAACAGGACATTAATTTGTAGTAGTTTACTTTGCATTACCTGACATGGGAATGTAATTTAATTCGCATAAGCTTGATTCGCATTACTTTACTTCACAATAATTTATTGCGAATTAAACTTTCCATGTGAACAGGATATAATAAATCAATGCACAATAAATGCAATCCATAAATGAAAGATGTTTTATAAATTTGAAAAATCCACCAAGATACTCTATAGGTAACTAATTTAATTAACTAGACACAGGTTTCTCTGTTATGCAATTTCAATGTTCCAAATCATGAATAGAATTGCATTCTAAGGTCTTGTGTATCTTTAGGTGTTCAGTCCAATGTAGCTTTTACAGCTGGAATCCTAATACAGGTACAGTTAAATTCCCAGAAGTCATATACCAGGAGGAGGAGGATACAACCCTACAACAGGAATATTTACCGCCCCAAAGGCTGGACTCTACCTCATATTCTGTACTATTGTAGCATATTTTCATGAAATCTTCTGGACATATATAAAGATAAATGGTTCAGTTATGACAGGAGTCATGACAAATGTTGAATCAACTTCTATGTTAGTCCATCAGTCAGCCTCCAACCTTGTTGTCCACCAGTTACAGGTGGAGGGACAGAGTCTGGGTACAAGAACGCAGTGGTAGTCATCTGTACTCAAACGTCTCAGAAACAACTTTTTGTCATCATGATCAATGAATAAGATTAATAATATCTTGTTAGTGATGACTTTCATTGATATATGTGTTTGAACACCTTCTTCACACTGCAGAGATCAAGAAAAAAAATAATTTTTCTCAATTTAATAATTACAGAAATTTAATGATCTACGAATGAACACTCTTTTCACAGTATATCATACTGATACCTCTCATATCAGAATGATAATGAATAATTATTTTATAATCAGTCTTTATCTTCTAAATTCACCAGTTCAAACGCACATAAATTAATTATAAATAAAACTCAAAAGCACTTTATATAGGATGAGCTCGCATGCGCGAATGCAACAGACTTTAATAACTTCTATAATACATATCATTCTACCAAAAAAAAAGATTCAAATAAATCGACAAGTCAACATTAATTCGAAAAATATGTACGAAATATGGATACTGGAAGGGGTGGATGGGGCGGGGGATTAGTCTGTTGCAATGTAGCAGCGAACTTCGAATGACTTAAAACACCCAAAAATCTACCTTATATGTGACTAAATCATGCGTAGCACGGATTCAACCTAATCAGCCATAAACAAATGAACAACCAATAGATCTTCTTTACCGATGGACTCAATCTACATAAAAAAGCACACACGTTTTACCATAACTTTTATGAATATATTTATCAATTAAAGATATTTCATTATATGCAGTTCAATTTAATTATGATTAGAACCGTACCATAGTTTTCATATGATGTTTAGAAGTTGCTTGATTGTAACTCAATCTGATATTCATGTATAAATAAAATTTAGGTATGCCTGCTGTCCTTTCAGTTTTTCTTTCCACGTCATGATAGATTATCTCGACATAGGTTTTGATGCGTATGATCATTGATGCATACACTTTCACAGGAAATGTTAGATCTGTGGTTCCATTGGTCACTAGGCTAAATTGTACAGAAATCAACAGGTATAAATTTATACAACTCTTTATCAAATGCAATAAATTTTGAAGATGGATAAAATAAAATTAATTGCAATAAACATCAACATCGTTATATTTTTTTTAATATTAAATAGCATGAGTTCAAAAGAGAGGGGGAATCTGAAACTGTTACAAAAGATAAAAGACAATAAAGAATTATATTTTTTCTGCCCATAATATTGAGAGTAATACGGTAATTTTTGGAGTACTTGAGCAGAAGTTATCTCTTAAAAATCTAGATAAATATTGACTTCATCTACTTCAACGTCAATCATACAAACTAGTCAATACCAACTTTAAACCGCACGTCTTATTTATATACATATATATTAAATTTGACTGAAAAGGCATACGTTTTGCAGCAGATTTGTCGCTTTGAACAGTTAATATTAGCTACAGCTTTGTTTTGTTTGAGCACATAGTGTGTAACCGGTTGACAGGGGATGCTTACTCCTCCATCACACCTGAACCTATCTCTGATTTCATGTGTCTGTGTAGGAACCGCTCTTAAAACATTTTTGTTATGTAATCCTTTGTGTTTTAGTACATTATATGGCATAATAGATTAGGATATTTAAAACCTGTACATTAAGTCACCTGTAACCGTACATTAAGTTGTCAAAACTCTCAATTCTTAACTTAATCGACAGCGTTTTGTCAACTTAATGTACAATTAAAGGTAACTTAATGTACAGGTTTTAAATGTTGAAAACAATACATAATTAAGTAGGCAATTAAATTTTTAATTTAATGCACGATCATGCATAAATATCAAACAATTGTACAAGAAATGTTCAACAGTATATTATCTTTGGAAATGACAAATCCAATGCAAAGAAGACACGTGTAAATCCTGATGCTTAATAACTCTAGAACATCCACATCCAGAAGTTTCTTTATTGAAAAACAAACGTCTCATCCTCATCACAAAAAATGAATGCTGGACGTCGTAGATCCATACCATGAATGTTTAAAATATATCCAAGAGTAATTTAAATTTAAAAAGAAAAAGGCTTATTTCCAGATGAAATGATAATCTCACTAGATGCACTGCAGGTGGAATCATTTTTGGGACAGAGATCACAAATTTTATCTTTTCATACACTTGCTATCATCTGAATCCCTCTTATTTCAATGAATTATTCCAATTACTCTCTGCTGCTATTTATTGTTGGTTCAATTGTAGGATCAAACTGTAATACATTTTTGGCCCATTTTTTCTGCTATAAACTGTTTCCTCAAACTTCATACAAGGGGGTCGCCGTTGTTGTTCTCAAAGAATGTTTCGTATCACAGTGTCTCTTAAATCCTGATTGTTAAAAAGATTTGCAATAGCTTTTGTCAAAACTTGAACACCAACTTCAGAATCTGCAAAACTACAAGCTTCTGCTTGTGTCAACCTACTGTAGAGTATTTACCACTCTTTGGCCCGTATTTTGGAGAAATATGTATTTTTTTCTCCATCCGATGAGGACACCATCTTCACTCATGAAGCTTTACATGGGAAGTGGTCAGAAATTAAGTGAGCTAACATTTAAATCTAAATTTACCTGCCAGTGGCACTGTCCAATCAGTTAAACAATACAGCTATTGTTTTCATCCCTCACTCTCTGGACAATCAAGTGTGTTACGTAATCATAGGAAATACATAACCATCACCTGGGACAGTTTATTAAGTTAACAATAGAGAAAATGTTTTAAGTAGGATAAAGTCCTCAAACTGTCCATTCTGTGAGAGAAAAAACTATTCTCGGCCCTTCGGGCCTCGAACAGTTCTTTCTCTCACAGAATGGACAGTTTTCGGACTTTCTCCTTTACATAACTTGTGTTGTTGAAATGGATTTTTTCTCTGTTCATAATCTTCACATTTCATTCATCCAGAAGTCGTGCGATGCAATTATACACTCATATAAAGTATAAATTGCATGTTTAAAGTAAGCAACTTTTAGACAACAGAAAAATTAAAAGGATGTTGATGGAGTAGCAATTTATTTAACTTGTGTCAGTAAAGAGAAATCTACAAGTTAAAACATTACACTAAAACGATCTGGAATCATCTAGAATGTAAATGAGACAAATGTATATTTCGACAAACAAATAATAAGATATATATTACGTCGAATAGTGTAATGAACATGTGTGACATTTTTGCAAGTAATTATGTAACCCATTGATCAAGCAACAACAGTTACACAGTCATATTATCTACTGAAAATTATCCATCAAATAGACCCTCTATCTGCTATTTAACAAATCCTCATTAGCTAGAAATAAACCAACACAGTAATATATCACAATGAAAATCATTTCAGTATTTAGCAGATGTACAACGACTATATAAAATAATTTGGAACGGGATCTTTTTAAAGCACAGTTTGGAAACTATTACATCGTAATTTACGAGGGTTGATCCAAACGTTTGTGGAATTTCTTTTCTAAAATTTTATCGTGATTTGATGAAATTAATCAACAGGCATATTCATAATATAGAGTCATAATGTAACAATATTGGAAAATTTCACCACTTTCCAATTACCAATAAGGTCACAAGAGCTTTCCGAAAATGGATAGTTGGGAAACCCGGGGGAGACTTTAACGTAACGTCAAGTAAGATATGTCACGTCACGTTCTAGAAGCATTTCGCCCAAATGTCCATTTATAACACATAATTCTACAAAATGCCGCCTTTTTCTCCACTTTTTTTTTTTTCAAGAAAAGCCTGGGTATCCTCTCTCACCAACTTATCTTCATTTTTTACTCATATTTTAAAATACTACCCATCTTTCTATATGATGTTTCAATTTCAGTAGCAATGTCAAGAACAGTACGGCAGCCGACAACGTCCATTAACGCTTTTGTCTATGGGGATACGTACTTAAACAGAGCCTCTAAAAAAGCGACCACACCTTTTATCAATGTCCATGGAAGTTCTGTTTTTCTTAAATTTCTTGTGCCACTGGAAAACCAGCAACTAAATGATTTTTTCCCAAGCCTATGTCAATAATATACACGTTTAAGATAGAGTGATCCCGGGATTTTCACAAAACGTGTGACTTGACCGAAATTTGACGTTATCTAACAACTTAAAGATTAACAGAAATCATCAACTTATAAACTAAATATCCAGTAAAATCAGTAAACTATCACACAGAGGTTTATAAAAGATCAAGCAATCGTAAGAATGACATAATTTTCGTTTTATATACCACAATGGGCGGTTTAATTCTTATTTCACGTATTAAGAATTAAAATGATAATAAACGCGTTAATGTCTCCCCCACATTTCCAAGCAACTGCCATAAAGTTACTATCCAAGATATTTAAAATGTTTTTTTATTTTAAAATATTCATCAAGTGTCTATAATTTCATTTGTAATTTTCAACCAATTCCACTGAAAAATATGAAGAAATTCCACGAACTTTTGGATCAACCCTCGTACTATATTTTTTGCTTAGCTATACTACCACTTTACACCACTCTAATTCTAAATCCTATTACCTTTACATGTAATACCACTTTACACCACTCTAATTCTAATTCTAATTCCTTTGGGCCACAAACAATGTCCTGCTTCATTCCTACAAGAACAATCCTTAGTTTTAACCATGATATGTAGCTGCCTATAAAAACATTTAAATTCCGTAAATCTACTCTATATTATTAAAAATCAAGAAAATGAAAATGTGGATGCACATAATAAAAAAATGACATCAGCATTTTATCTGAAATCGAATAACAAAAAATAAATAAAACATAAAATGTCTTGATAGGTAAACAAACCATTAAAAACTATTTAACATGGCTAGTAGATATATACTCTAAATATTGGGTAACAGTACCTGTGTAGGAATTGTAAACTTCATTTATAAAGTTAACAGAGAAATCCAGAAATATTCTTATACAAAACATTATGCACTGGAATTTAAGATTTGTCGCCATTCAATATTAATGTGTTATAACTTTTCATGATTTAGATCATACACAACCATTGTTAATGTAAAACTTTCACAAGATTGAACAAATTAATTTTTTTAGCCAAAACTAACTAAGTCTTAGTAAATATTTTGTAGTTACAAAAATCATGCAGTAATTTTTAACATCAGGCGTTACATATTCAAAAATTCCAGTTCCACATCCCAAAAAATGAATATAATACCAGATAAATCATTAGTGCTCCATTGAAATATACGGTATCTAGTCAAACAATTTGTTTTAAACAAAACAACCATATTATAAATGCCTTGTGCAATAGCCTACTTGAAATGAAATTTTGGTTAAATGTCAAGTATCT